>NC_057812.1:527299528-527558988 GCF_018294505.1 Triticum aestivum
GCCGTCTTCGTCGCCGTAACCATGGCCACCAGCCCTCCCTCGCCCATCCAGCGTGCTTGAGAGCTCCGTCACGACATCTTCGACCTCCCCACCAAGCCATGGAACTACGGACGCGCCACAACGTCGCCGGCATCGCCGTTTCCATCGCCGGCCGCCGAGGATCTTCATCGTCAATTCACCACCATCGTCGCGTCCCCGAGCCAGCTAACCACCCCTACGGCACCGCTGTGAGCTCCCACGCCTCCCCTCCCTCTTTCCCCCTTCGATTGCGCCCTGTAGCCTCGATTCCACCGGAGCCGCGAGCTCGGCTCCGCCGGCGATGTCGCCGCCGTCGTTGCAGGTCACCGAACTCGCGTCCGAGCACGACCTCGAGCTCGTGGATCTCCCAGGAGCCCGCCCAGCCTCTCAGCTCGCTCGCTCGCCAAGCGTAGCCCCGTGCCCGTGCTGCCCGAACTCCGGTCGCCGCCGCGGGCCCCGTTCCGGTGAGCTCGAGCCACCCCAGCCCCTGCTGTTTGCACAGATGGATGCGGGCGACTCCCAGCTACGCGTAGAGCCCCTCAGTCGCCGATTTGGTCGCCGAAGGAGCGTTTCCGACGCCCTCCGCCGTTGCTGGCGTCGCCGGCGACGAGCCGCGGGTCAACTCCGGCGAGTTGACCCGGGGTTTGACCCCCTGACGTGTGGGCCCAGGCGCCTGGTTGATTAGGGTTGGATTAGTTAGCGTTAATTAACCTAGCTAATTAGATAGGCCACTGACATGCGGGCCCCCCCGGCTAACTAAGTTAGTTAGGGCTAACTAACCTGGTTAGTTGACTGAGACACTGACGTGTGGACCCCACACGTCAGGTTTGACCCTGGCCGACCCCTGTTGACTTGCTGACGTCACGGTGACGCACTGCCGACGCAGTAAATGTTTCTGGAATTTAAATAATTCTTAAATGATTTATTAATTCCAAAAAATGCCTAAAACTTCCAAAATTCATAGAAAATTAACTGTAACTCCAAATTAAATAATTTTTATATGAAAAATTATCAGAAAAATTCAAGGAATCCATCTGTACCATTTTCATGCATGTTAGAACAACTTATCACTGCTGTTTAGAGCAAATGAAGTGAATGACATTTAAATAATCACATATGGAGTTTGAATTTGAATCTTGTATTCAAACCAACTTCATTTAATCTGTTGCTAGTTGCATTAGCTCAAAACACATTCATATTGCCATGTCATGAGCATGCATCATATTGTGCATTGCATTGATTGTATTTCTTCTTTGTTGCCGGTATTTGTCCCCTCTCGATAGACGTGATACCGATGATGTGATCGTTGACACTGATGAAGACTCAATGTTATCTTCAGAAGTGCCAGGCAAGCAAAACCCCCTTGTTCATTCCGATACAATCCCACTCTCTCGCTCCTGCTCTCTTTTACTGCATTAGGACAACAACGATTCATCTGTTACCTGCTGCGGTAGCTGAACCCCTTTATCCTTTGCATGACCTGTCATTGCCACAGTAAATAGATGAAACCCACTAGCATGAGTAGGAATTGTTTGAGCCCTGTTGTGCCTACTCATTCATGCTTGTTTGTCACGCCTGCTACTGCTTAGAGTTGAGTCAGGTCTGATTCATCCGGGATGAATCAGAGGTGTGTGAACATGTCCTACTGTGTGTGAGCTAAGTATGTGAACACGATTTGGTAAAGGTAGCGGTGAGAGGCCATGTAGGAGTACATGGTGGGTTGTCTCATTGCAGCCGTCCTCAGGAACTGAGTTCTGTGTTTGTGATCCATGATTCAGCTACTACCATACATTGGGCCCTGAAATATGACCCCGCTCGACTTCTTATTCACCCTAGTCCTCTGTCCAGGAGTTGCAAGTAGTTTCTGGTGTTTGTAGCTTACTGGAGGCCGTGGACAGCGCTGACCGTAGGGGTGGGCTGTGATGCGGTAGGTACGTGGCACGGTGTACCGGATGCCCGTTTGGTATCTCGGAACCCTGTTCACATCGTTTGGGGCTGTGAGCGAAACTCCGGCCGGATCTCCTCATGGATGGAACCCGAATAGGCGATAAACCTGGACTAGAGACTTGAGTGTTTAGGTAGGTCGTGGTCTACACCCACGTCGGCTTTCGCTTGAAGTCTGCCGAGCACATGTCGTGTGCAGACGCTAAGTGGTGGAAACATGTATGAAGAAGTACACCCCTGCAGGGTTATCATCATCTATTCGAATAGCCTTGTCCACGGAAAAGGACTTCTGGGTTGCTTATATCAGTTCATAGACAAGTGAAAGTGGATACTCTAAAATACGCAAGATAAGCGTGAGTGCTATGGATGGCGTTCTCGTAGGGGGACGGGAGCGGATCCATAGTGGTGTATTGCTATGGTGAATATGTGGACTCGTGTGCGCCACCTCAAAAGAGTCGCTTGCAGTCGTAGTTTAGGATAGCCACCGAGTCAAAGCTGGCTTGCTGCAGTTGAACCCCACCATCCCCTTTGTTGATAATGATGCATATGTAGATAGTTCTGATGTAAGTCTTGCTGGGTACATTTGTACTCACGTTTGCCTATTTATGTTTTTGCAGAGAGACTTCAGTCTCACTAGTAATTCCGCGTGGTCTTCGACGTTTAGCTTGATACCTCAGCTACGATCTTGTGCCCTCGGCAGGATCTGATAGATAGTCAGGCTTCTCAGCCTTTTTCATTTATAGTTGTCTGTACTCAGACATGATAGCTTCCGCTTGTGCTTTGACTTGTATGCTCTGAGTGTTGGGTCATGAGACCCATGTTTGTAATATCTCGCTCCTCGGAGCCTATTGAATAAACTACTTGAGTCGTAGAGTCATTTTGTGATGCCATGTTGTATTGCACATATCGAGCATATTGTGTGTATGTTATTGAAATGCTTGGTATGTGTGGGATCTGACCATCTAGTTGTTTATCTTTAGTAGCCTCTCTTACGGGGAAATGTCTCCTAGTGTTTCCACCGAGCCATGGTAGCTTGCTACTGCTCCGGAACACTTAGGCTGGCCGGCATGTGTCCTTCTTCGTTCCTGTGTCTGTCCCTTCGGGGAAATGTCACGCGATGAATACCGGAGTCCTGTTAGCCCGCTACAGCCCGGTTCACCGGAGTCCTGCTAGCCCAGTGCTACAGCCTGGTTTCACTCGCTGATGACCGACACGTTCGATGCTGGGTCATGGATGCCTGTCCCTGTAAGTCTGTGCCACTTTGGGTTTACGACTAGCCATGTCAGCCCGGGCTCTTTATCATATGGATGCTAGCGACACTGTCATATACATGTGCCAAAAGGCGCAAACGGTCCCGGGCTAAGGTAAGGCGACACCCGTGGAATACCGTGCGTGAGGCCGCAAAGTGATATGAGGTGTTACATGCTAGATCGATGTGGCATTGAGTCGGGGTCCTGACAGTGTTGGTATCAGAGCTTGACTGCCTGTAGGTTTACCAAGCCAAACTGGTCGAAGTTGAGTCTAGAAATTCTTTAGTTATATAAGGGAATTGATTGTGGGATGGAACGTAAGGCTCTTTTTACTCCTTATACCTCATGGCCTTCTGATCTGAGTCATCTTATCTTTCCTGCGGGGATTAAGAACTAGGCTTTCTCTTCTTTCTATCAGGATTACGTATTACTAGTCCGTAGACTTATAAGATTGTTCGTTAAGCTTGAGTCCAGTTCCTACTACTTCTGTATGTTAACTGATGATCTCGAAACCTTGATATTGTGCTTCTGAGTGGTTATGCCACCATTTTTGTGAATGTCTCAAATCTTTTCTGAGCATTTACAGCCGTTATGCTGTCCGAGTCATCCCAGGTTTCTAAATAGTCTGATGCATTTGCAAAATCCTTTCCCTCTGGTTTCGATGTTCCTTTATGCCATCTCAATCACACTAATTGTTGAGTTGAGGTATTCTATTGCCTTGACATTATATTGGAGTTACTATTATGACCCTAGGTGTCTTAGGGGATCATCTAGTAATTAGCCAGGATTTGTGTTCCCAGTGTGATGATTCTGGCCGTCATTATCGAAAGCATCCCGTGATGCTACTTAGTAGTAGGTATTCTACTCCTGGGTTTGAACCCGAGATTCACCCTACTTACTTCATGTTGATAGTAATTGCTAGTTCCTTTAGGATATTAGTAACTTTGCGATAGTCCTCGAGGTCCGTGGTATTTCCTTCTTCCAAATACTATGAACCGCTTATGGCAGATGTTTATTGGATCAAAAGATCACAATTAGAGTACTCTTGAGGAGTTCTCCATTCATAAATCGTGACTCTGCCAGTTCTACCTTTCTGCATGGGTTATCCGGAAGAAACATGTTGAACTTGGTTCGACATACTAATCTATGCATCCACAACTCAGAAAATTATATGTTCCTTTGAGTTGTTCTCTTTAGTTGCATTCTGACCCTCGTCTATCAAATTGATAGTCAAGAGTATGCATGCATTCGTTCATCGATGTCTATTACTCTTGTGGTCCGTCAAGCCATTCTGTCCTGAATGACTTGGAGAAACAAACTCCAGTACCTCTTCCATATCCAGGATTGGGTCAAAGAAGTTGTGCTCCGCAGATCAAATTGCTAATCCAGTTTTTGGTTCTGTTCTACCTTGGAGTATTACCTTATTCTATATCGAGATTGTTATAGGAATTGCACACCATCCTATGAACTCTTGGTACAGTGATACTTCTCACCATCATTAGTCATTCCTCGGCCCTCGTGTTGATGCAACCGGAATACCGACAAATGAATCGTGATGTGTGAATTCAATACTCCTAGCAACCTTGTTGCTTGGTAGTTAAAGGACAATAATTTCATTCTTAGCGTGCTGGTTTTGAATCATCATTCTAAGGTTGATCATGCTACCTAGTCCTTGTTCTCGGTGCACTCCTCGATCGATGAGTTAGGATTATTCAAATCTTCGCTCTATTGATCATATCGTCTTGCCTCAAAAGGCAAGATTGTTCTCGAGCTTGGTAACATACCGGTGGTTCGTGACTTTCCAAATATCTTCTTGGAGGTGTTACCGGGTTGTCACCTGACCGCTATGTTGAGCTCGTGATCAAGTTGGTTTCTTGTGAACCACCCTTTCTCCAAGAATCGGTGTTAGATATCCCTGAGCTAGTTGGTTAAGCTAGACAACAACTTGGAGAGTTGGAAGATAAAAGCTTGTCTGACTTAGTTCGTTCCAAAGGGATATTCTTGTGTAGTGTGTGTTGAAGAAAGATGATATCTTCATCGATTGGTCCCTGTGATCAGTTGCTGGACCTATTGTCTTATCAATCCTTTGATTTGAGTGTGGGCTATCGTCAAATCAAATTAGTACCAACGATGCTCGTAATGTTGTCTTACTCGTGGTTGATCCCTCGAGCATACACCCTTACATCTTTGGTCTGACCAATGCTATCACTTGTTCACTTAACTATGGAATTCCTTTTAAAAGGAAACCCGGATGAATTGTTGTTGAGCCCATTGGCAACATCCTTCTCTCCTCCATGGTGTTGTTGAACATTAAGCTAGTGTTGGAAACTTTTGAAAGCATTTCTTCATGCTAGTTCATGGAGCAAATGTTCGGATGTAAGAAGTGACTTCCTCCAGTCCATGTGCATTTGATGCAAGTTGCCGCCGTGGATTCGAGAAAGTCAATGTTGTTTCCTTTGGAATCATCCCAAATCAGTCATGCATACGTGCGAAGTATTCTGTGGTTCGGAGACTTGGAACCTCCATTCTATATGGGTCCCTAGCACACCAAGCCACTGATTGATTTGTTCAAGATTAATAAGTTTTAAGTGCTAGTCCCGAAGGTACCAGACGGATTTGCACAAAACTTCGATATCCTCGCTGATGGTTCCCCCTCCTGAACTCGGTAGTGTTTTATTATAAGACTACTTTGTGGTCATGCTTGTCTTGGACAACGTGTTCACATGTTTGTAGAAGAACCAACTCATGTTTTGGAGCTTGCTATCGTAGTTCATTTCCCGAGAATCTCGCAACGTCATCTCGTCGAATTGTGTTGCAAACTTTCATTTTTCTTCCTAGATTCGATGAGTCTGGAATATCCTAACACCAACCAGATCTGAATCTCAGGCAGATATGATGGTTGGAACATTTCCCAAGAACTATAATATTGGTCTCTCGATAACCGGTAAGGTGGATGTCGTGGCCAACACACCCATCCGGTAGACCTATTATTGTAGTATCTTGATTGAGGAAGTTGGCCACCTCCCCATAAGGATTTCGTAGGATTTACCTCCCTAATTGTTCCTTATGGATTCTTGTGCTCCCGAAGTCCGACCTTTTACTTCATGTTCTAGATATCAAACCATTTCTATGAATGGGTTACACTAGCACATCAAGGAGAACATTAGAAGCGGAGTGCTAAATGTCTCTCGGTCGATCGTCCAGATTTTGTTTCCTTGGCCTCGCTAAGGTGAAATCTGAGAAAGTGTTATCTTCCTTTGCATCTGCGTCATCCTTCCTCATTCATCATGGTAGTAAGTTGTGTTGCCAGAATCCTTGACACGGATATTGGTAAAATCTTGATGAATATGGAAATGCTCAAGTTCTTGAGAGCACGCACAAGCGTTAGGTGTTACCGTTGACACTAACTAGGTTTGCTCTCAACTTCCTCGGTTATGCTATAACCATTCCAATAGTGGAATAACTCTCTATTGTTGGGTTCTTCCCCAGTTACCAGAATCATTCCCAGCATTTGCATTTTGTTCCCAGCTTGCACCGCCAATGTGCCATTCTACCATGGGTCTCTTCCATTTCCGGTGATAAGCAAAATTCATCCATTACGTTGTTTTCAACAAGGTAATCCACATCATCCAAGTCCGAGTATGCCATTCTACCGACCCCCTCCAAATGATCGCTTGTGATTACCTTAGGCTGGTATAAAGAGTTCCAATGATCTCTGAATCAAAAGTAATTCTTTTTGCCACTTAAGATAATAATCTACGAATCACCCTCCTCCAGGATGTTTCGTCGTGGTATCATGGCAACTCAACTCCTCGCTACGTTGACAACCGATTACCACCTTCTTAAGAGTGGAATTGTTGTCCACCTAGTGAACCTTCGTCATCCGTTTCTTTCCACCTCTCTTGATGTGTATCTCGTGTCTCAACCCGAGAGATGGTCCTATGTCTCATTCCGTGAGTTGTTCGATCTTCAAGAAGATCGACCCTTCTAGAGTCTCCTTCTTCCCTCCATGTCATGTTGGCAGGATTTCTCAAAACAAGACCTCAAGACAATGATGGTGAATGAATCAACGTTCAACTGAAGTGCACCCTGGATCGTGAAGATTGTACTAGTTTGTGTTTCCCCTTCATCCTACCCTACGCTTGAATCTCGAGACGAGATTCTTGTTTAGTGGGGGTGAGTTGTCACATCCCTAGCTTCAGGCATTGCTCTAGGTTAGCTTCATGTGTGCATCATGTCTATATTTTTGAAACTTGAATTGAGGAATATTGGAAGCCTCAAAACCCTAAATAAAAGAGGGGCAAAAACCCTAGAAATCTTATTCATTGCTCCAAAAGGCTCTTCTTAAATGTTTGATAAATTTTGGTAAGGGTTCTGGTCCCAACCAAAATATTGAACATTTTTAAGGATTTATTTTTGGGACTTTGAATTTAAATCATAGCTATTTGAATTGGACTTATATCTACTGTTAAATAAATATAGGTCCAATAATTCTGAAATATTTTTGTGGAGCATTGTTTTAATTCTTTTAGCTCCCAAAAATATTGTCAGAAGCAAAATAAATTGAATTGGTTTCAAAACCAAATTCAAAACAAACCTGCAAAATAGAAAACAGAGTTAAAACAAAACAGAGAGAAAAAATAATAATAAAAAGAGTAAAGCCTACCTGGCCTCACCCGCGCAGCCCACCAGCCGGCCCAGTTCCCCCCCCCCTGGCCGGCCCAGCCCACCTCCCCCCCTTGTCCTCTTCTTCCTCTGCCAGTAGGCAGAGGCGAGGCGTGGCGCGCGCCCGAAGAGCGCCGGCCACCTCCTGCTTCGCCGTGGCAGCCTCCCCGACTCCCTCGCGACGCCACGGAGCCGCCCTCGCCCTCTGCACCTCCCCTCTCTCCCCCTGGACCCCATTCCCTCCTTTGTTTCCCTCTCGCGCACACCACCGAGCGGAGCTCGCCGCCATCGTCGCCGTAACCATGGCCACTAGCCCTCCCTCGCCCATCCAGCGTGCTTGAGAGCTCCGTCACGACATCTTCGACCTCCCCACCAAGCCATGGAACTACGGACGCGCCACAACGTCGCCGGCATCGCCGTTTCCATCGCTAGCCGCCGAGGATCTTCATCGTTAATTCACCACCATCGTCGCGTCCCCGAGCCAGCTAACCACCCCTACGGCACCGCTGTGAGCTCCCACGCCTCCCCTCCCTCTTTCCCCCTTCGATTGCGCCCTGTAGCCTCGATTCCACCGGAGCCGCGAGCTCGGCTCCGCCGGCGATGTCGCCGCCGTCGTTGCAGGTCACCGAACTCGCGTCCGAGCACGACCTCGAGCTCGTGGATCTCCCAGGAGCCCGCCTAGCCTCTCAGCTCGCTCGCTCGCCAAGCGTAGCCCCGTGCCCGTGCTGCCCGAACTCCGGTCGCCGCCGCGGGCCCCGTTCCGGTGAGCTCGAGCCACCCCAGCCCCTGCCGTTTGCACAGATGGATGCGGGCGACTCCCAGCTACGCGTAGAGCCCCTCAGTCGCCGATTTGGTCGCCGAAGGAGCGTTTCCGACGCCCTCCGCCGTTGCTGGCGTCGCCGGCGACGAGCCGCGGGTCAACTCCGGCGAGTTGACCCGGGGTTTGACCCCCTGACGTGTGGGCCCAGGCGCCTGGTTGATTAGGGTTGGATTAGTTAGCGTTAATTAACCTAGCTAATTAGATAGGCCACTGACATGCGGGCCCCGCCCGGCTAACTAAGTTAGTTAGGGCTAACTAACCTGGTTAGTTGACTGAGACACTGACGTGTGGACCCCACACGTCAGGTTTGACCCTGGCCGACCCCTGTTGACTTGCTGACGTCACGGTGACGCACTGCCGACGCAGTAAATGTTTCTGGAATTTAAATAATTCTTAAATGATTTATTAATTCCAGAAAATGCCTAAAACTTCCAAAATTCATAGAAAATTAACCGTAACTCCAAATTAAATAATTTTTATATGAAAAATTATCAGAAAAATTCAAGGAATCCATCCGTACCATTTTCATGCATGTTAGAACAACTTATCACTGCTGTTTAGAGCAAATGAAGTGAATGACATTTAAATAATCACATGTGGAGTTTGAATTTGAATCTTGTATTCAAACCAACTTCATTTAATCTGTTGCTAGTTGCATTAGCTCAAAACACATTCATATTGCCATGTCATGAGCATGCATCATATTGTGCATTGCATTGATTGTATTTCTTCTTTGTTGCCGGTATTTGTCCCCTCTCGATAGACGTGATACCGATGATGTGATCGTTGACACTGATGAAGACTCAATGTTATCTTCAGAAGTGCCAGGCAAGCAAAACCCCCTTGTTCATTCCGATACAATCCCACTCTCTCGCTCCTGCTCTCTTTTACTGCATTAGGACAACAACGATTCATCTGTTACCTGCTGCGGTAGCTGAACCCCTTTATCCTTTGCATGACCTGTCATTGCCACAGTAAATAGATGAAACCCACTAGCATGAGTAGGAGTTGTTTGAGCCCTGTTGTGCCTACTCATTCATGCTTGTTTGTCACGCCTGCTACTGCTTAGAGTTGAGTCAGGTCTGATTCATCCGGGATGAATCAGAGGTGTGTGAACATGTCCTACTGTGTGTGAGCTAAGTATGTGAACACGATTTGGTAAAGGTAGTGGTGAGAGGCCATGTAGGAGTACATGGTGGGTTGTCTCATTGCAGCCGTCCTCAGGAACTGAGTTCTGTGTTTGTGATCCATGATTCAGCTACTACCATACATTGGGCCCTGAAATATGACCCCGCTCGACTTCTTATTCACCCTAGTCCTCTGTCCAGGAGTTGCAAGTAGTTTCTGGTGTTTGTAGCTTACTGGAGGCCGTGGACAGCGCTGACCGTAGGGGTGGGCTGTGATGCGGTAGGTACGTGGCACGGTGTACCGGATGCCCGTTTGGTATCTCGGAACCCTGTTCACATCGTTTGGGGCTGTGAGCGAAACTCCGGCCGGATCTCCTCATGGATGGAACCCGAATAGGCGATAAACCTGGACTAGAGACTTGAGTGTTTAGGTAGGTCGTGGTCTACACCCACGTCGGCTTCCGCTTGAAGTCTGCCGAGCACATGTCGTGTGCAGACGCTAAGTGGTGGAAACATGTATGAAGAAGTACACCCCTGCAGGGTTATCATCATCTATTCGAATAGCCGTGTCCACGGAAAAGGACTTCTGGGTTGCTTATATCAGTTCATAGACAAGTGAAAGTGGATACTCTAAAATACGCAAGATAAGCGTGAGTGCTATGGATGGCGTTCTCGTAGGGGGACGGGAGCGGATCCATAGTGGTGTATTGCTATGGTGAATATGTGGACTCGTGTGCGCCACCTCAAAAGAGTCGCTTGCAGTCGTAGTTTAGGATAGCCACCGAGTCAAAGCTGGCTTGCTGCAGTTGAACCCCACCATCCCCTTTGTTGATAATGATGCATATGTAGATAGTTCTGATGTAAGTCTTGCTGGGTACATTTGTACTCACCTTTTCCTATTTATGTTTTTGCAGAGAGACTTCAGTCTCACTAGTAATTCCGCGTGGTCTTCGACGTTTAGCTTGATACCTCAGCTACGATCTTGTGCCCTCGGCAGGATCTGATAGATAGTCAGGCTTCTCAGCCTTTTTCATTTATAGTTGTCTGTACTCAGACATGATAGCTTACGCTTGTGCTTTGACTTGTATGCTCTGAGTGTTGGGTCATGAGACCCATGTTTGTAATATCTCGCTCCTCGGAGCCTATTGAATAAACTACTTGAGTCGTAGAGTCATTTTGTGATGCCATGTTGTATTGCACATATCGAGCATATTGTGTGTATGTTATTGAAATGCTTGGTATGTGTGGGATCTGACCATCTAGTTGTTTATCTTTAGTAGCCTCTCTTACGGGGAAATGTCTCCTAGTGTTTCCACCGAGCCATGGTAGCTTGCTACTGCTCCGGAACACTTAGGCTGGCCGGCATGTGTCCTTCTTCGTTCCTGTGTCTGTCCCTTCGGGGAAATGTCACGCGATGAATACCGGAGTCCTGTTAGCCCGCTACAGCCCGGTTCACCGGGGTCCTGCTAGCCCAGTGCTACAGCCTGGTTTCACTCGCTGATGACCGACACGTTCGATGCTGGGTCATGGATGCCTGTCCCTGTAAGTCTGTGCCACTTTGGCTTTACGACTAGCCATGTCAGCCCGGGCTCTTTATCATATGGATGCTAGCGACACTGTCATATACGTGAGCCAAAAGGCGCAAACGGTCCCGGGCTAAGGTAAGGCGACACCCGTGGAATACCGTGCGTGAGGCCGCAAAGTGATATGAGGTGTTACATGCTAGATCGATGTGGCATTGAGTCGGGGTCCTGACAAACACACAAAATAAAAACAGCACCAAAAGTTGTTCTGAAATTTTTTCAAATAAATCTTAAAATAAACTAGGTGAAATTTGAGAGAGGTGGGAAAAAGAATCATTTCATTTGGACTTATATTTAAAAAGTTATAGCCAGTCAAAGATTTGGTCAAATCTGTTATTTAAATAAAACAGAAAAGAAAACGTTTTGGAGGGGAATACGCTTTCGGAGCGGGGAAACGTACTGGGGGGATTACGCCTTCACTTAATCCCACGTGGACAGGCACGGGGTCGCTGACAGTGGGTCCAGAGGGCCCACTGGTCAGATTTGACCAGTCTATCCCTCCCTCCTCTTACTCTGCCCGAACGGAGGCGAGGCAACGATGATCGTCGCCGGCGAACGGTGGCTCCCCGCGGGTTCCAGAGGGTCTGGATGGATCCGCGAGACTGCGGTGGTCCTTCCGGTGGTCGCTGGGAAGACGGGGGTGGAAAGAGTCATCGGCGGTGAGCTTCGCGGCGGAGGGGAGCTTCAGGAGCAGAGTGGTTTTGGGGCTACGGTGGTTCCCGATCAAAATCGAGTAGGGGGATGGGTTCACGGGAGGATGAGGAAGTTTCTGGCGAAGAGAACGGAGAGGGGGGGGGTACTGGAGGTGCCGGATTGGCCGGGGCGGTGGCGGCGGCAGGAGTTGCCGGAGATGAGGAAGAAAGCTCTCCTGGGTCGATTGGCGAGCTGGGGAAGCATCATTGGCGGTGGCCTGAGGTTGCCAGTGTGCGGGAACGGCCCGGGGCGTCCATTTATAAGCGAGGCAAGGCGGTTCCGTGGCGGCCGTGGATAAGCTTCCGGCGAACCGACTTTCTGTAGCAGCAGGGCATCGTGGCGGCGACGAGCGCTAGCGGACATGGCTGTGGATGAGCTCGCGCTGCTCCAGGGGCTAGGTGGCGAGCGGGAGGGGTTCGGCGGCGCCGACATGGGCAGAGGCTGTCGGGCGGCGGCGGCGGCTAGCGCTTGGCCTGCCGGGCGCGGCGAGGGGCGGCTTGGCGCGTAGCTGTGAGAAGGGGAGCGCGTGGCGTGATGCCGCGGAGCGAGCCAAAACCGTGGGGGGCCAGCGTGTCGGCTCAGCGCACGGGTCGTGCAATACGCGCGCTCTGGGCGCGTCCAGTGCACGCACGGGAGATGTTCGACACAATGCCAGAGCATGCTAGAGGTCGCGGTTGAGGCTGGGGGTTAACAGATCTAGTTTTGGGCTTGCAAGGAGATCAGTGGACAAGCTGGTTTGGTCAGGGGATCAGGTTCACAGTGCAAACCAAAAATTCATGCCAAAACAGATCCTGCCCATAAGGTGTTTGGCAAAATGCCAAGGGCCCTTAGGCAAGTCTTGGAGTGGTCAAAAACTCCAGATGGAAGTCTCTTTAGATGCAAGAGAGAGTGGTGAGGTTATTTGGACAAAAGGGGAAACTTGCTAGTGCAAGTTTTGCAAAACTACATTTCTGGACAGGAAATAAATGACATTATTTCATGAACCAAAAATGATCCAAAGGGTGCATGCTCCTGGACTTAAGGGTTTAACATGGAGGAGTACAAGTAGGAGAAAAAGTCAAGGGTTAAAGAGCAAGCAAAAATATGGTTGCTGTACAAACCATCCAGTTGGTCCAGAATGAAGATGAGGTTGACTCACTCAAATTTTTCAAAGAACAACACTAGGTTTTTGTATAAAGTTGAATCATATGCTACTAACAATATCCCATAATATTGGTGGAGGCCAGCAAGAAATATTTAAATGGGTTGTAGTGCAAAAATGCACTCTGGACCAGAGAAGAAAAATTGAGTGTAGGGCTCAAAATATTTCATGAATGAAATATATTTTTGCATAAAAGTGATTTAAAAACATCACATGACATCTCCAAATTTTTGTGGAAATTTTAAGTGAATCTATCAACTGGTTGTAGTTCAAATATGGTCATTTAACCTTGAAAACCCATTTCCAAGAAAGTAAAAATCAAGCAATTAAATTATTTAATTAGTTATACTGATAAAAGGAAAGTTTTTCTTGAGAGGTTAAACAAGTCCAATAACATATTTGAAAAGTTTTCTCTTTGGGAAAAACTCATCATAACAGGGAAGGAAATGATTTTAAAAAAATCAAAATGGAGCTCAGAAATCCAAAGTTTTAATTCCTAGCAAAATTTTTAATTCAATAAAACAAGGCCAAATTTTTGGGTGTCACATTACCGCCGTGCGTGAGTATTCCATCATAGGCTTGCTGGACGGTGATGAGTTGGATGAGATTCACCATGTGATCGAGTTAGCTTTGTTAGGGTTTGATCCCTAGTATCCACTATGTTCTGAGATTGATGTTGCTATGACTTTGCTATGCTTAATGCTTGTCACTAGGGCCCGAGTGCCATGATTTCAGATCTGAATCTATTATGTTTTCATCAATATATGAGAGTTCTAGATCCTATCTTGCAAGTCTATAGTCACCTATTATGTGTTATGATCCGTTAACCCTGAAGTGACAATAATCGGGATACTTACCGGTGATGACCGTAGTTTGAGGAGTTCATATATTCACTATGTGCTAATGCTTTGTTCCAGTTCTCTTTTAAAAGGAGGCCTTAATATCCCTTAGTTTCCGTAAGGACCCCGCTGCCATGGGAGGGTAGGACAAAAGATGTCATGCAAGTTCTTTTCCATAAGCACGTATGACTATATTTGGAATACATGCCTACATTACATTGACGAATTGGAGCTAGTTCTGTGTCACCCTATGTTATGACTGTTACATGATGAACCGCATCTGGCATAATTATCCATCATTGATCCAATGCCTACGAGCTTTCCATATACTGGTTTACGCTTATTTACTTTCCCGTTGCTATTGTTACAATCACTACAAAATACCAAAAACATTACTTTGCTTTCGTTACTCTTTTCTTACCGTTACCATCACTATCATATTACTTTGCTACTAAACACTTTGCTGCAGATACTAAGTTTCCAGGTGTGATTGAATTGACAACTCAACTGCTAATACTTGAGAATATTCTTTGGCTCCCCTTGTGTCGAATCAATAAATTTGGGTTGAATACTCTACCCTCGAAAGCTATTGCGATCCCCTATACTTGTGGGTTATCAATGAGCAGGAGCCCGTGGGTGAACAGTCGCAGGTGGAGGCTGGAGGAGGTCGACGGTGGATGAACAATAGCCCGTGGAGGCTGGAGGAGGTCGACGGTGGAGATGAACAATATTCCGTGGAGTCCCATTTTGCGGTACGCCACACCCCTCCCGATGAACAAGACCCCCGTTTCGACCATAGCTCTCCAACACAAGTCCGTTTCCTCCGTTTTGTGGTACGCCACACCCCTCCTGATCAATAGGTCCCCGTTTCGACTGTAGGAGGTCCGTTTCATCCGTTTTGCGGTACGCTAGACTCCTCCCGATGAACATGACCCTGTTTCCAGCGTGGCCAGTCGAACACAAGGCTGTCTCCTCCATTCTGTGGTACGCCAGGCCTCGTTTCCATCGGCTATTCCGTCCAAGCCGGCTGGCTCCGGATGAACAACACACGTTCTGTTGTCTCTTGATGAACACGACGCATTCTGTTGCCTCCCCATGAACACGACAACGATGCAGTTTCTCCTTTCCGACCCAGCCACAACCATGTACACGAGCCCTGGACGTACGTATGCGCGAGTAGGCGTTCGAGACCCCACCTGTATGTACATACTTGGCCGTATTTACTTTCTTGCACCCTGGCCGCTGTACGTATGTGTACATGCTACGTGTGTGCCTCTACTATGACACGTGCCCTTCCTTGAACGACCACGGTTCATCGCTGCATCCGGCAGACAGACCGATCGACCAGTATGTACGTACACGTTCGCGACTAGAATGACAACACTATGTACGCTTCGACCAGGTGGGTCCCGACTGTCAGGCACTTCCTTTTGAGCGAAGATGTAGCTGGTGGGTCGGAGCAGTCAGGGGGCGAATCATTTTTTTGCCTGTAATATGGACGCACTTCCTTGCGTGCGAAGATGTAGCTAGTGGGTCCCAGCAGTCAGGGGGAGAAAACATTACTTTTCAGGGTAAAAAGGATGCAGTTGCATGCATGCGTCCATGGGCGTGGTGCGTCCCCACTGTCAGCCTCTCACGTACAATTATCTTCCGATGACTCTTGGTTGTTGACCATGTTGACCACACCATGCCGAGTGCACCAAGGCCGGTGGACGACGGCGAGGCCCCAGACTGGAACGACCCGGAGATGGGGAAGACGCGGTAGAGGAGTCGTAGATGGAGAGGAGTGGCAAACCTGACTGGTTCGGATGCGCGGCAGCACTGCCGCGGTGCCGCCCATGGGAGACAGGAGCAAGAACAAAGGTTGAACAAGGAGCACGGCTGTTGGATAAACATCCAACGGTCCAGCTGCTAAAACCATTTGGTGATTAAGTTGACAAAGCCCTGCGTACACGTCCGCTTAGTAGGCCCACAAGCCAGTCGCCAAATCTGAAGGGTCCCAGCTGTCAACGGGAGGAATAATTTTTTTGCATAAAAAGGAGGCACTTCATTCCGTGCGAAGATACAGCCGGTGGGTCCTAGCTGTCAAGGGGAGGAAACATTTTTTTCAGCTTAATAAGGAGGAACTTTCCTTGCATGCGGCCATGGACCTTGTGGGTTTCAGCCATCAGGCTCTCCATGTACAGTTCTCTTTCAATGACTCTCGTTTGTTGACCACGCCGCACCTAGCGCAGCGAGGTGGTGGACGACGGCGAGGCCCCGGACGGGAACGACCCGGAGATGGGAAGACGTGGTAGTGGAGTCGCAGATTGAGACGAGGAGAAGGGTTATAACTAGTTTTGGTGCGGCATGGGGCTGCAGTCGTTGGAGAATAATAGGAGGTGTGGAGGGGTGGAGGGATAGCCTGGCCGGTGGTGGGGTAGTGCTTCGCAGCGATGCGTGCTAAGCAGAGCCACTAGCCACCGGAGGCCGGACCAGGCAGTCCCGACGACGGTGGAGGAAGAAGACGAGAGATTGAAGGTGCATGCTGGCCGTTGGATATAAATCGAATGGCTGTGGATGTCATAATCATTTGTTGACCAAGTTGACAACACCCCGCGTAGGCTTCGACCTATTGGCCCACATGTCAGCCTACAAAAATGTTGCATATATTTAACCCATGTTTGGTCCATTTGCTGGGCTGGCTGAACAAATAATTTCGCGTCAATGTGGACCATTTATACTTTCTAAGAAATCCCAGCCCATTTGCACTTTCTTGAAATACACGAATTAGCTGGGCTCGTTCTATATATAATGCTATGTTAGAAGGAGCAATTAATATCAAAAAATAAACCGGAGCGACACAATTTATATATATATAATTAACAAATTTGCGAGTTACTGCTCAAAATAAAAATGAGCGTGTTATTATTACATTGGTCCTTAAAATCTTCGCAAGCTTTTGTACGCAATCACCGGGATTTTCCTTGCCTGTGAGTCAAAAACAATAAGGATTTTCCTTCCCAACTTCTATTAAACATTTACTTTTATAAGTTAATAACACTAGGGATGTTTTTATAATGTATATATAAGTCTCTATAAAATATATGATAATAGTTATAATATAAATATATATAATGTGGTTAGAAGGGAAAACATAAATTGGAGACAACATTATTATTCTTACATATAGATAAGTAGAACAGAGATCTGCGTTTTATTAAGAAAAATACATTGGGCTGCCGATCTTTAAGAAAAAACCCATAGGCCGGTATGGACCTCAAAAAATTAGTTGAAACCACTGTCTCCGTATGTCGTGGGCTACGCATGTTAAAAAACAAAGCCTAGGCCTAGCTGATACTTGTGCCCTCTGGAAAAAAATGATACCAGCTAGATCCTCGAGTGAACTGGATTTAAGAGGGGCCGGCGGCGTGACTGAAGAAGCACATCAGGAGCGATTTTTTTCTTCAGTGGATGGCTCTCAATGGTGTTTTTTACTTGCCTCTGCACCATACAACTTGTATTTTTAGCCTCCCAGCCCGTGCTGGACCAGCAGCCCATTTGTTGGGCGGGCCAACCTACAGAAACCAGCACTCGATTTTTCATGAAGCCCCCAAAACAATGTAGTACTATGTTTGTTTTGAGGCCGAAAACATTACGGTAGGGGTTGAGCGGGGGAGGGGGGAAGATAGAGCAAAAAGATTAAAAAGAGCTGATGCGCCGTTGCTACCCTAACAAAGCAGGTGCAATTCTTCTCGGGAAGAAGGTGTGCCTTTGACACCCACACGTCACAAATCCCACAGTAGGCATACTAACAAGTTCACACACAAGTACAACAGAAAAGGTAAACATTCGTATCAAACTCAGGTTCACAGCACACGTTCATATTCATAGCCAACATTCACAATCAACAACTCAAAAGATCATATATACACAAATTGAGCATGTCTATGCATCCAAATGATTGATAGATCACACGACAATATTCATAGATAATTCAGAAAAAGATTCAGATATACACATGTTCAGTATGTTTATGCATCCAAATGATTGAGATCACAACCAATATCATCCATGGACGAACTTTAATTACCTAGGGTACAGACTGGTAAATGTTGTTCAGTCGGAGGTACTTCTTGCTAAAATTAATGCTTGTATGAGTAAACTTTCGAGTACATAAGAGGCAGCACAGACAATATGAACTTTGCTTGTAGGTTTATCCTCAAATTGTGGCCTTGTGCTGAGGGAGGTTTGAGCAACTTGGCCACTACTTTCATCCAACTAGTTTACCGGCTCATCTTGGTCATGTAGCTCGCCAAAATTCTACAGTGCAAACAAGAAAGGAGGCGGTTGAGAAAATGAACCACCCAATTTTTTTGTGCAGTTCAACTGAAATGGAGCATCCCTAGCATGCAGACTGATGAAGTGTCAGATGAATATACGCGTCAACCAACTTGTCTGGAATCTTTAGACTCCATGCCATATAGTTCGCTACCATATGTGCCGATAACCAAAAGGCACAAGTTGGGACCAAAGACTGGACTGCGTTTTTGTAGGTTATGCGGCAAGCAATATTTTTGGCTTTCACTCTCCTAATACTTGGAGTTTGACAACTGGTTGACGCCGGTTGATACTCGAATGAATAGAGGCACTTCTTCTTATCAACATTGATGTTTGTCTGAGTGGACTTTGGAGTACATAGCAGCAACATAAGTACCTGTCCATCTGATCTTTTGTGTAGTTCTACTGAAATCACCCAATGTGATGATTTGCCTGCGAGTTCAGGCTCCAAGTTACCCCTTTATCAAATCGGCAAACAATAGCACAATACCAAATTACCAATACATATGACAAGCACAATAATCAAGATAAAGACCAGTACCAACCTGTGTGAGGTAGCATATCAATTACTATTTCCTTTGACTGGAAGCCGAGATAAGCCAAGCGACTGACAGCAAAGGAAGAATGCAAGCCCAGATTAGCGACTGACAGGAAAGGAAGGAAGCTGTCGAGGCAATGAAGCACCCAAAGTTTTTGTGCAGTTCCACCAAAATCGAGCATCCCTGTTGGCACATATATTGAGAGAGTGAGATTACTGTAATAGTGGGACTAGTTGATGAAACATACACTAACAAATAGAAGCACCCTCATCATCTTATTGGGTAAAGTTAGAAACATAGTAGTCTTGCTTAAAGAGAGGTATTTTTTTATTTAATCAGTGCCAATTAGCTCAACACTCAAAGCATTTCCATGTATCATAGGTTGCAAAACTTTAACGTGCAAAGATAAAGGAGTTTCTCATGATAGTAGCATGATACAAATAGAGATGACAACAAACTAATATGGATGAAGGCTTTAGGCTGGTACCAACCTGAGGAAAAAAGCTTATTTGTGTAGTCCCAGAAGAGATGATAAAGCACTCAGTGGAATCACTCAATAGTATATATTTTTGTGCACTTCAAATGTATGGTTGAAATCACTCTTGTTTACCAAGCACTGGCTGGGATACAGTTCATTGTATTATCTTGTGTCGTTCCACTAAAATGTATGATTGGCACAACATGATCCCTATTTGCACAAGTAGGAACAAGGTGAAACCTTCATTAGCTTAGTGAGAAAGGATAGAAAGACATTAGCATATTACTCTAACAGTAGCATCAAATTCATCATGGACAATACGCAGAAGTGGAAGGGCTCCCTGGAGGATCGTCTCACATGTAAGGTAGGCGTTGCCAGAGCACTTGAATGGCCTTGACTGAGGCCTCAGCTTCAGCAATATCACCTTGGCACCGTTTATTCTTCTTCTTCTTCCTCTTCATGCTCTGTTTCTCTTTCTCCTCACCAGTTGGTGAAATCAAGTACATGACTGGCCTTCTATTTCAGAATTGGTTTTCCCAGTGAGGGAGTACAAGTGTACTAGTAAACAATAGCATTATTTTCTCATGGAAGTCTCAAAATAGAGATGAACACATGCATTAAATATCTTTCTTACCTAAAGGAAGGTTATGGTGCCAATATGGATGATGATGATTGGAACACAGATCTCCCTTTGTGCAGTTCCACCAAAATGAACCAACTATTCCATTCTGACATTCCAGTTAAACAGCACAGAAATCACTTCTTTTAAGAAGTGTTTTGTGCAGTGCACCAAAAAGTCACAACAACTAGGTGAAATGGATATCCCTGTTTGCACAAATAGCTATAGAGGAAACAATCAGAGTCTCAAACAATTACAGGCCAAAACATTTGGCTAAACTTGTCATGGCTTATAACAGTGGTATGGCTTCATTTTACCAGGGGCATTAGATTTAGAATAACTAAATATTTGGTATAAGGGCATGGGATAGTGGGTGCACCAGCAGTCCAGCACCATGTACCTAAACCGGGGCATAAAGTGGTGATTCAGAGTTTGTTGCCCCGAGAAACAAACATCCAAGAAACATATCTGGGTTGGTCCCATTTTTGTTTACTCTAGCCACCTACTCCTATGTTTTTTTGGAAATGGAGACATGCCCCTAGCTTCTACATCATAATGATGCATGTAGCCATCTTATCTGTGGATAGCAAATCTAGTCCTGGTCATACCACTGTGTACATCGTTTCCCCTATATTTCCCTTTTCGACCAAGAGACTGGTTGGATGACCAGTCTGTACTACTTTCACCCCCTATCCGTCCTGTTTGTACCAAGTCCAATGCACATACTAAATTCCCCCACCCCCACTTTATTTCTTGTTTGAACCAAGTACAAGATTCGACTCCATGAAGAAGCTTTACCTCTAACAATAGAAGAAAAAAAATAGGTGATGTTGGACCATCCGATCCAGAGGAGCTACAGAAAATGATGCACATGCAGCGACGTAGTGAGCTGGGGAAGTAGGGCTACGGCGGTTTCGAAGGAAGATATACATGAAGGTCATAGGGATGTGGATAGGTGGGCGGCGGGAGGCCGGATCCGCCCACACTAGGGCAACAACGAAGGGATCGGAGGACCTCCCGCGCCGGCGCTCGGCCAGAGATAACGGTGCGGCCGACAGTGGGTCTCCTCCCTCGCTGTCAACGACGGCCTAAACACTGCCCCTTCTTCCCTTCACCGCAGAGGGAGATAAGTCCGGATCTATAACCAGTGGTGAGGATAGAAAGACAATGTTTTTTGAAGGGAGAAAGACAGTGTTACCACCGCTATCTTGTTTAGATCTGGAGAGGATGAGAGTGTGTGAATAGAGCAACCCTAGCAAGCAAGCGCGGAGGCTCCGGCCTATATATACGTAGTGGGGTAGTTTTCCTTTTTCACTCCATCAAAACAATGGTTTAAAATTGTGTACGGGCCAGGTCACATTTTTTTAGTTGCTGATCGTTTTTTCAGATAGCTACCCACTTATTCCAAGTGGTGTTACGGTGTGTCAGGTCACACTTTTTATCGTTCAAGTCTGGTACAAGACCCTCCATTAAATGAACAACCACCCCCTCGTAAAAATTGTGAACAAGCCCACGGCTAAAATTATCAGAAACGTGGGCTGCCCCAACATGCATTTTTATTTATATTTTCTACTCCCTCTGTTCCTAAATATAAGTCTTTTTAGACATTTCAAATGGACTACAACATACGGATGTATGTAGACATATTTTAAAGTATTGATTCGTTCATTTTGCTCCGTATGTAGTCACTTGTTAGAATCTCTAAAAAGACTTATATTTGGAAACGGATGGAGTATGTGGGAGTATCCTCAAAACAAAATGTGAGAGTACAATATTTATTGGGCCCCTTTGTAATTGGTGCTAAATTTTGACCAAAGATTTAACTGACAAAATGTTAGTGCATGCTAACAAAAATTATATCGTTTGATTCATATTTGAACATAGTTTTCAATGATGTAGGGGCTGTTTGGTTTCCAGCCACATATTGCGACACTTGCCACACCTCACCTTAGGCAAATTTGACCAAGTTAGGTGGGTGTTTGGTTCTAGCCACACCTAAGACAAGAATTTTTATATTAGCAGTGAACCCCACATGTCATAGAAACAAAAAGTGTGGCAAGATTCCCTTAGGCAAGCCAAAGTGGGTCTAACAATTTGAAAAACTCAAGTTAGGCAAGTGTGGCAGAAATAATGTGGCAACATAAGACAAACATAGTTACAATACAAACAGCCCCGTAATTTTTTGTGACATGCATGAACATTTGGTTAGTTAAATTTACAGTCAAAATTTGGCAAGGTGCATTAAATCAACACATGCAAGTATCAAAAGGAAAGTCATGGCATGCATGCATGTGTTGTACTCCCTCCGTTTCCAAATATAAGTCTTTTTAGAGATTGCAACAAGTGACTACATACAAAGCAAAATGAGTGAATCTACACTCTAAAATATGTCTACATACATCCGTATGTTGTAGTCCATTTGAAATGTGTAAAAAGACTTATATTTAGGAACAGAGGGAGTAAATAATGCATCGGTAAATGCAAATTATTGAAATATATCGAGTGCAATGCTTTGATGTGTTCTGTCAACTCGTACAAGACTGAGAAGTTTGATTACTACAACACCCTCTCGCCTTAACCACACCTGCCTTTGGCTGCATGACAGGTGGGCCACCCACCTGTTTGACCCACCTTTCATAGACACAAAGGCAGGAGTAGTATGTCAATGAAGCTGCTTCCCTCCCTTGCCCATGAGCGTGGTGGCTGGCAGGACTAGGAGAAACTTTCATTCGCTACACGCTCTCCCTCCCGCATGCGGTGGACATGCATCAGTTCAATCGGTGTCAGATGGCCAGAAGCATACTGTAGTACTCCTCCACTGCAATAGTATTCTTCCCGAAGAGGCGAAGAGCCAAGCGCAGCCCTGACGCTAGTGTGGCAGTTTCATGTGTAGAGTAGTCTAGGATAGCGTGTACCGTGCCTGTAAGCTTAAAATCGTTGGGTCGGCTCCATGCTTTTGTTTGATTAAAATAATCTTACGGCCCTACCTGTCATCTTGGTGATTCTAGTTTGCATGCTCATCTAGTCAAGACAGGAATATATATTTTAATTTGTGGTGGGGTAAATGTTAGAGGTTGCAGCAAATGGAGTATTGTATGCTGCCGGTTTTTTAACCAAGTTTAGAGGCAACCATGTGGGGCAAGTGCTATGATGTGTCGCGTCAACTTGTACAATGAGGAGAAGCTTGATTTTACTACTACACGCCTTCTCCGTCGCCCATGCGCGCGGTGGCTATCCCTCCCGCACACGATGGATGGACATGCAATAATGGATTCGATACTGTAGAAGTAGTAGTAACATCATTGTTCGTCTTCTTGAAGAGGCGAAGAGCCAAGCGCCACCCTAACATCGTAGTTGCGAACGCTCGTGTGGCAGTCTTTGTGTAGGGGTGGGGCATGGTGTGGAGCCTTGGAGCATGCATATAGCCAGGCTCTTGCATGAGACAAAATTTCTTTTTGAGCCCACTATTCTAGTACTAGTACTTGCTAGTATAGCCATGTAAACCAGAAAGGAGTAGTTGCCTTTCTAGAGATTTCAACAAGTGACTAGACTACACCGCGTGTAGTACTGCCTCAAATCTCAAATCTCATCAACCAAGGCATTTTGTGATTGGATGAATGTATCTCGTACTTTACAAAACTACCCTAATTAAACTCATGCATTAATACGTAGTTCTCTCAGTTTTCCTCTCCGCCCTTGGGTCGCGGTTCACAATATTCAGCACTCCTATATGACTAGCCGCTCTATCTACATGCGGGACATCAAAGCATCCGGGCCCGCGTGCCATCCACCAAATCACAGCGAGGTGCTATAGTCGAGACTCACCGGTCACCCCGGTGTGGCCGTCATGACCCGTCATATCACAAAACCCATCTTTACCACCAGTGGTAAAGTGGCCTCGAAGTTGGACTGGACGAAGCAACCATCATTTCACTGGAACGCTCGTTGAAGCCCTTTCTCCCCTTTCTTGAAGAAAACCTCACTCCAGGCTACTCACTTCTGCCATTTTTCTTCTGTACCGACGAAGGAAAGGTGGGCGAATCAGTGATGCTGCTATATTTCATTCCAAGAATCTTCTTTTTGTGAAGCACCGACCGATTCTCACAGCCTATTCTTTTCCCGTTTTCATTGCGATTGTGGTTTCCTTTCGATTGCTTTTTGTTTGTCAGTTCATTGATGGATCCTGGAGCACTAGCCAAAGAGTTGCCGGCGGACAACCCACTGGAGACAACGATCTCCAGGAAGCGAGCACCGACCAACGAGTTGACCATGTTGGCGGGCCAACCCATGGAGACGAAGAACTCCAAGAAACAAGCACTGGCCAAAGAGTTGACGACGTTGGCGGACGAACTCCTCAAAGAAAGTTGGAAGAACAGCAAGGGCCCCACCGTGCCTACCCCAGAAACTCTAATGGCCACCTATGCGAGGCTCAAGGCCACATTTGAGGAGATAGTCGCTGTTGAGAAGCAGTATTCCCTTGGCAAGGTGATGGCCCCCATCGAGGACGAGGAGATGGCCCCCGGAAGGGATGGGATCCCCTGGTGAGCTGCACAAGGTAAAAAATAATGGCTTACCATAGTTGTGGTTTTTGATTATTTGCAATGTGCTTGCTAATATGTTAGGGTTGTGCAGGTGCCGGTGGACGTCCTTGATGATTCTGATGTCGCGGCCCATCCTGTGGACAATGCCCCAGAGATCGTTTTTGATGTCGTGGTCCGTCCATTGACATCACCCCGGAGATCCATTCCCGATGGCGCTATCCATCCTATGGACACCGCCACAGAGATCGATTTCGATGTCGCGGTCAGTCCTGTGGACATCGCCCCAGAGATCGATTCCCATGCCGTGTCCGTGCTGTGGTCATTGCCCGAGAGATCGATGACAAGAAATAGTTGGTCGCGCTAATCCTTCAGGGTAGTTTGCATTGCCCTATGTTTAAGTACCAGAACGATGCGTGTTATCAAACCATCTTATGGCTAGTGCACTGTCTTATGTGGGCGGTACTTGCTACTTTTGTTTGATAGTGAATCATGCGAACCCTCTCCGAGTTATGGAAACAGATGTATCCTCACCAGCTTTTGATGTAA
This sequence comes from Triticum aestivum, assembly GCF_018294505.1. Taxonomy (NCBI): domain Eukaryota; kingdom Viridiplantae; phylum Streptophyta; class Magnoliopsida; order Poales; family Poaceae; genus Triticum; species Triticum aestivum. The sequence goes on from NC_057812.1 coordinate 527,324,652, forward strand.
TATATCGCATGCTTAGATGTAAGTTCGAACTGTTTATCATATCAGCAGGGCTTGTTTGATGATTCTTGGTGTTAGTAGGCTAGCTACTGTGCCAGCTATAGTACTTGCAAAACACTCACCGAAGAGAAACGTTGGGGCTGATGAGCTCGTGGTACGCTTATACTTATCCGTCGTCGATCGGCCAATAGCCCAAGCTCCTAAAATTGTAGGCTTAGCGATCGATCAGACAATAGTCGACACGGATACATTCAGGCCTCATTTGGTTCATAGGGTAGGAAAATCGTAGCAAAAGTACAGAGACGTACAACACAAAATCATAGCAGTACAGAGACGTACTCCCTCCGTTCCAAAATAGATGACTCAACTTTGTACTACTAACTTTGAAACGGAGGGAGTACAAATCCTAGGCGGGCTAGTTTGGCCTAGTGGGTTTCAGTGATATGACGTGGTACAGTGCCGTCCAGTCTTCGCGTGTGGTAGCAGTATTGCGGGTACAGTAAGTTTTCTTGAAGAAGCGGAATTCAACGAAGTCATGATGGTTCCTTCGTCCGACCAACTTACAGCGGGAAAGGTTGGGCCTGCGCTACGACCGGGGTGGACCAGGATAATTTTGTGCATGGCAGGTGGACCAGGATGGTCGACGTCCCACATGTCGGCGAATGGAAAGTATTCTTTTCCGATATAGAGGACGAGCAACGAGTATTCATTGTTTATTTTTGATGAAAGCTATTGTCTCCACTGTTACGACGGAGGAGTGTGAAACACGGCAGCCCAGTGAACTTGGCATGTGCACCACTCCCTCCTTCCTCATGTAATACTACCATAGTGTTGACTATAAGGTTGGCTATAAAGGTTACAACTTTTTCTCACTTTCTCTCTATCTATTTCCTCTCAAATGTTTTTACCTTTCTTTTTTAGACACAATTGTTTTTTATGCCTCTTTTTTAGAATTAGTTTTTTATACCTAGGAGCACGTGTAGAGACGGGCTCTTGCAGAGCCCACTCCTTGACTTTGTTAATGCCTCTCTCTCCTCCACATAAGCGGGCTTATAGGCCAGTATTTTACTGGTACTACTTGCTATGAATGCGGGAAGCTGGCGTCTGAGGGGGAGGGCTTGGAAGCGGTCCGGACTCCCGCATGGCCCACCTCACATTATCACCATATATTTCTTGGAGTCCGTGCCGGCGGGCGGGCGATCTCTTCTCCCTCCCCATCTCTCTCTTCTCAGCCGACGCCCGCCGAGCGATTAGATTTCGGCTATCGACGGTTTATTCAATTGCAGTCCCACATGGCAGTGAAATTGGAAGACAACGCGTGTCCCTTCTGGTGAGCGGCGTGCGAGCTGGACTGTCGAGGGTGCGACGTGTATGAGTCATAAGTGTGCCACCTTTCCTTTTGAACTTGCAAAGAGAAACATTTTCGTGTGATCAATCGATAGAAATCCAGAACAAAATGACAAGGGTGGTGCTTTCCCGCGCGTTAGGCGGGCTAGTTTGAGTGATATGACGTGCTACAGTGCCGTCCACTTGCTCCATTTTTATGTAAGCAAGAGTTTACACTCTTACGTGGGAGGAGTGCGAAACACGGCGGATCTGATTTTGATATAGGGATAACTGTTCCCTGCCAAATAATGGAGCACTGTTAATCTCCAGCGCTGGCCCACAAATTTACACCGGCATTTGTCCGAGGACACTGATGGATGCCATCCAATGCTGCCCGCATACCTTTCGACAACTATATGAACTAACCGGACGAAATTCGTGCAAACAAAGCAAATTTCAAATTAACCGGATGAAATTCATTACATTTCGAAAACTTTTCCTACAAACTGGACGAAATTCATTACATATTTCACACAAACCGTACTAAAACCTACTGTAAACCTAATCTAAACGATCGCCGGCGCCCGACCACCATGTCCGGCCATGAACCCGAGAAAGCCGGCCATTGCCTTTGCCTCCTCCTCATCCGCCTCGATAACCTCCTCCTCGGAGCACAAGGTTCTGAAGATTTCCACCTCCACGTCGCCGTCAAGCGGCTAATCGGCCGCCGATGTTTATCCCACCAAGCTTGGCGTCGACTGAGTGGAGGAGCGGTGGCCTTCCTGGGACCAGAGCGGCGGCGACCTACCATGTACTACTCTTCCTCGCTACCGGCTGCGCCCGCGCACGTGCGCCGGCTTCGTGGTAGTGGCAGCGGAGGGCGGCCGGGGGGGGGGGGGGAGCCGGCGATCTCCTTCGTCTGCTCCTGCGACAGTACGTCCAAGAGAGCTTTGGAGCGCGCCCGGAGCGGAGCCGCCGATGTCCTTCGTTTGCTCCCGCGACAGTACGTCCAACAGAGCTTTGGAGCGCCAGGAGGCCATGGTTGGAGTAGTGCCGACAGAAGGAAGGGACCGGGGGAGAATGAGTGTGGGTCTTTGGCTATGGCTGGGAGCTGGGGCTCAAGTTAATATAGCGGGTGAATGGCAATGAGCTGCGGCAGATGGATGGACGGGTGGCGGCGGAGTAGGTTCGTCGGGCGTGAATGTGGATGCTGCTTCAGTGACTTAACTACAGGTGCGTTGGGACACTGACATGTGGGCCCAACGGGCATCTGGCCCGCATGTCAGTGACACACCAACTGCACCTGCAATTAAGTCCGGTGGATGCGGCATTGACGTTCTGGAGAGACGGTGACCATTTGAGGCAGGAAGCATGCGCTAGCGATGGAAGGGGTTTCGGTAGGACATGGCGGTCAGATGCTGGCGTGGTGGTAAAATGTGAACTCATGGATGAAGAGCCTTTGAAGTGTATGCGGCACGTATTAACAACCAAGCGTCCATGCAACCGGTCTTGTCGCCAGCTAGCCTTCGACGACCACCCTTAGACACCACACAACCATGCATAACTTATGAATAATGGACAAATCGATTAGACACACACTCATGTGCAGTGGCATTATGATCGGTCGCTCACGATAATACATACTCCATACCATAGTACCCTCTCTAGCTAGGCTATTTCATATATTGCTGTTGTGATGGACGATATACATGAGCAAGGCGCTGCGTCCCGAGTATGACCGCTGGTGTTGAACCAGGTGAATACATGCTCAACGTTCGCGGAGGCCTCCATCAAACGTATAAACAGTAATGTCAGGCACCGCCGGGGCGCGCAGGTGACGTGCTCGCCCTTTGCTTTGTGCCATGAGCAGGACTTTGATTGAGAGGGCGATGTGCATGCATTAGCATGGTTTGACAGCGTGAGCGTGAGTGTCTGCACGCGTACATGCTACTTGCCTCTATGGACGGTGTGCGCTAATGTGTGCATCACGTATAATATAATGATCACAGTGAGATATCAACACAAGTTCGATGACCGCCAATGCGTTTTACTCGGTAATAAATGACTAGGATTGAAGGGGAATCCAAATTTCCTTCGTCTTTTGTCCTTGAGCTCTTGACAAACCAATGCACTATACGGTTGTCCGGCCACTCCACCCCAGAGCTCTCACCAAGCATCGTTCATGACACCACGCCGCACACTAACCGGTAAGGAAGCGATGGCATCCCGCCGCGCCGAGTTCCTCGGCGCCCATGACCGCACACAAAATAGTAGGGAATCGATGTCATCCCGTCGTGCCGAGTTCATCGCCGCTCGCGATCTCACACCTACATGGGTGGAATTTGAAGCTGCCAAGGCCGAATGGGCGGTAGAGCAAGAGGCGGCAAAAGCCGCACAGAGGGAGTAGAGAAGTCAGAAAGCACTCAAGAAAAGAGAGGCCCGTCGCCACAAGAAAGAAGAGGACGCACGCGCTGCTGCGGAGAGGTCGGCGGAGATCCAAGCACGGTGGGGTGTCGCTGACAAAGCCGGGAAGGAGAACGACGGCGTCTGGCCAGCATGTGAGAAGTAGTAGTACTAGTAGTTAGTGTGTGTGTCTGTGTCTGAGTACGAGCATGTACCGGTACTACTATTTACTACTGTAGTTTTTAGAGCAAATTACCAGTACATTAGCCTAGACTCAATGGAAAATTCCTATCCTATGCATCAAATGGCATCTCTTTCTCTATAGGAATTGAGATGCATGTCATCTCACTTCCTATGATTTTCATATTCCTATAAAATTCCTATCCTATGAACGAAAGGAGGCCTCTGCTGGAGTAACTACTGTAGCTAGCAGTACTGCTGGTACAGTAGTTTTCTTCAAGAAGCGGAATTCAACGAAGTCATGATGGTTCCTTCGTCCGAGCAACTTCACAGTGGGAAAGGTTGGGCCTGTGATTTGACGGCTCATTAGTCATTATTACTGCGGCGCGACGACCGGGGTGACTCTCCCTTGGAGTTCTGCGTGCATGGCAAGTGGACCAGGATGGTCGACGTCCCACATGTTGGCGAACGGAAGTATTCTTTCGATATCGAGGAGCAAGGAAACCGCGTGGTATAGTATCACTGCTGATTTATTTTTTCTGATGAATGCTAGCGTTTCAACTCTTACGACGAAGGAGTGCCAAACACGGCACGTGCTGGATGTCCCACACGTCAGCGAAAGGAGTGGGACATGAACAGCGTGGTAGAGCGTCTCCACTTCTTCCACTTCTGGGTCGGAGACCACACGTAGTAGTACTAGTGGTATGAACGATACAAAGTGCGACCCGGAGAGAAAGACACGTCTAGTTGGAAGGTCTCGGGGCATACACGTAAACAAATATAAAACCTAATATGTGCCTCCAATTAATAAGTAGTAGTAGAGTACTTAGGCACGTACTCCATAACATCACCGTGCATTGCACGTACAACATTTAGTGGTACGTAGTAGACAAATGCCTATATGCCACGCATGTTCATACTATTTGTGCCTTTCTACTTCACTTACTGCGCTACATTACTCAGGTTCGTACGTCCACTCCTGGGTACATGTCCGTCTCGTAGTTCCAGTCCCACGTGTTCTTCATAGATGGAACGATCCATATCATCGCAGTTAGTGTGGCTCCCCACGATGGAGACTCATCCAAACTATGGCCAGCCTCGACGCGGAGCAGTCGCGTGCACCGGGAAGCGGCGCTCTCTCGGCCGTCGCGCTGCTTCAAAGCCGGCGCCAGTGAGAGGTCGCCTCCGCTCTGGCCGGGCATTAATGCGGCACTGACGCTCCAGGGCGACGCTGACCGTTTCACGCGGGAAGCGCGCGCTGGCAAGGGAGTATTGGTTTTGAACCATTTCAGGTGTAGTACTGGTAGTTTGCTAAACTACTCAATTATGGCACTCAGTTTCCTAAGAAATTGTGGTAAAAACGTTACTCCACAGCCCGCTTCCCTTCCTCCTTCCTCTTCCACCGCCCGCGCACGTCCGCGGGAAGCGACGGTCAACCCTTATATAGGAGTGCTAGCACAAAAAGATGCATTCATGACCACTAAAATTTCCAGATTAAAGCGTCGCTCCGGCGGGAGTATTGCATATGTCGTTACCTTCGGCCGGGCCATGGCTACCGGGCGATGGAGACCAGAGAAGAGCCGGCGGGAGGGGAACGAATGCAGCTACTATTTGGGTTCGTCGTCTGGCTTAAATAAATGCGCACCATCACGTGTACCCGCGGATGCACAAATTGTAACATACATGTCTGCTTAAGTGGGCGTCACGTAACTAGTGTGTGTGTGTGAGATTCTGAGAGACAGAGTGCGTTTGTGCGAATCTACTCTTCGGACATGGACGCAACCTTTTGCATCGGTGTATAAGTATAATGGTATTACACTTTAGCTTGTGATCTACATGGCCAAGTTAACGTGGTTGTGTAAAAAAATGTCATTTCCCGCTCGTGATTTGCGTTATATAATTACAAGCAAGATGCTCGTGCATTGCACGGAACATCAATATGCATTTTTTACAAAACACCTGTTGTGATTGACCCATGCAGGAGTAATCCCATGTGTAAAAACTAATGATATCTCGAGAATTTTATCGGAAAACTGGTATCTCGAGAATTTCATCGAAAAAAAATGAAAGATGAGAGATAAGGTGAGGAGGAGTGGAGCATGGTGGTGACAGGTGGTCGGACTGGGCGGAGGCATGGGGATGGACGGCGCGAGCAGGCGGCAGCGGCCACCATGCTAGATTGTTCCAGAGACTTCCTTTTTTAATTGCTCAGCAATGAGGTTGTGGGAGATAAGGATGTGGAGAGAGGTGTGGGTATCTTTTGTAAAATTATCATAGTTTGCTTTCTATCCGTCAGATATAGACCGAACGGTCTATATTACAAGATGGCATGCACACCATCATCACCAACTCAGTTTTTTATAAGAGTAGAAATGATAAGTTTGCTAACTACTAAAGTAAAGTGGAATTTGTCCATGTTATACAAGTAAATTAAGGTGATTGTTTATCATACGGGTAAGGTTGGACGAAGGGTGGTAGGAACAAATGCTCCGCCTAGAGCATGTGTGTGTGAGATGGAGTCTTAGTGTGTGCGTGTGTGTCTGGGGGTGGATGGGTGCGTGTGTGTGTGAGAGAGAGAGATGGAGTCTTAGTGTGTGTGTGGGGGGGGGTGGGGGTGTGTGTGTGTGACGCGGGGTCCTCGGTGGCGGATGTAATTTAAGTGTGCGTGGCTTCATCATAGAGAGGTGATGTGTATGGCAGAGGCCACCAACGATGGGGTGCGAGAGAGAAAAGGCCCGTAGAGAGGGAAGAGAAGGTGTGTGCGCGTGAGAGGAGTCGACATCGAGAGAACGTGTTTGTTCGAGAGACACCGAGGAAGACTACTATATATCGATGGTGCATGTAGGCGGGAATTAAACGAAGGGATGGTCTTATTAGTTTCGGGGATATAGGGGAAGAGTGAGAGGGGGGTAGCTAGAAGGAGATTGTTAAGTGTGAGTGTGTGTTTTACCCATCCAGACGGAAGTTATGTGCACACAAGAAGAGAACGATTCGATGTGGCGTTAGGGTTGAGGGTAATTAACTACGTATGGAGACATAGAGACCTTGAACGTGCATGTGCGAGAGGTATACATGTATACGTGGATGTGTGTGTGTGCGCGCGCGCATGATCGAGATAAAAGAAAGAAGACATAAGTCATAAGATCAACGACATGGGAGAGACGGATCGGTATGACAATATGCATGCATGTGAGAGTGCAGGGAAGAAGGCCCGACAATTGAGCATGTGTTTTTGTCTTTAAGAGATAGTGGCGTGGGCTGGAGCATGCATCTATGGCGAGCAGAGGGAGTGAGACACAACGATTGTGCAAAAGAGATCAACCTATAAATGCATGTATGGAGAGACATATATAGTGTGGGTGATAGGAAGCAAGAGTGCGTGCGAGAAAGAAATGTTGACGGAGAAACTACAGATAGATACAGAGATGGAAATGCTAGCTAGAGGGACATCGGCTAGTTTGAGTGTTGGAGATGACCGCCGGGTGGTTCAGAGGGTGAAGTTATGTGTGTGTGAGAGAAAGATAAAAAGAGGGCACTTGACTGCATGTAGAGAGAAACATACATAGTGTGCGTGATAGGAAGCAAGAGTGAGGGCGAGAAAGAAGGTTGATGGAGAAACAGATAAATAGAAAGATAAAGATGCTAGCTAGTGTGCGTTAGAGATAGGAGTCGAGTGGATCAGAAGGCTGAGTTATGTGTGTGGGTGTGAGAGAGATGGAGAAAGGGTGCATGTGACTCACATACAAACAAATATCGGAGAGAAATGAGATCCCGAGAGATGGAGTTTTGTGTCTGCGAGAGAGAAAGATATTTCACAACGAGAGTGATAGCTAGAGAGACATATGAGGGAACGCAAGATATCTCTAGGGAGAGAGAGTGTGTGTGAGCGACATACAAGAGAATGGTGGAGAGATATGTGACCCTGGGTGACATAGTTTGTGTTTGTGTGTGAGAAAGAGATATTTAAGAGGAAGAGTCGTAGCTTCTCGTAGCTAAGGAGCGAAAGACATCTCTATGTGAGAGGGTGTGTGCGAGTGGCACACAGGGGAATAGTAGAGAGAAATGAGACCCCGGGAGACAAAGTTTGTGTTTGTGTGAGAGAAAGAGATTTCACATGGAGAATCATAGTTAGAGACACATAGCAGGGAGCGAGATATACTTAGAGAGAGATAGAGTGATGGAGGTCGAGGGAGAGAGTACCGTTAGTGTGTTACGAAGATAAAAGATCATTGTCGGCATACATGTAGCATGAGAGATACTCGAGAGACGATGAACGCGTATAGGTCTAGAGAGATACTCCTATATAAGCATGAGTGATAGCTATATGAGACGAATATCTGGATTAAAGGGGATTCAAATATTTAAACTGGAGATCACGACATCGATAATATCATAACGCAAATTGGTGTATCAAACATGCATATTCATTTGAATTTGGGGACACGTGTAATGTTATATAGTTTATCAATATTAGTGATCCATAGATTCTTTAATTAGAAACAATGCATGGTTTATATGCAATTAATGTGTAAACGGGATTACACTATATGTTGCGTGTGTGAAACACATTATACATGTTTGAGAAGTAAAAAAATAAAAACCCGCATGAAACACACATTAATTGGAGATAGTTAGCGAGGAATGCATACATTGGATTTCAACATAAAGTGGTTTCAAATATTTAAAAATCCAAATTAAGATGGATACACCCTTATGAATTCGAGATCATGCCATTGTAAACCATATTTATGTATAAAGGGTGTTGTGATTTTGAAAGTACATATATATATATATATAATGATGTATATAGAATTTTATTCCAATCGAAAATGGATCCTGCTCGAACAAAAATAGAATACAAACTGGATTCGAATTGAGTTGGCACGGTAAACGTGCACCCTTGCTCTGCAAAAATTTGAACGAAGGGGGGAAAGTCACGGTAACCGCCCGAAACCAAAATCTACGAGATGGAAATTACTGCCTATCCCTGCCAGGCAAAGCCTATCAGCTCGATTTCTAAAGGTTTCGATAGGGGTAGGTTTGTAATTTCACTCAAATGTGACATAACCGCCTCACACCCGGATTCATACACGATGGGCGCCAAAACACCGTGTCTCCTCAGCCGAAATCGACTCCCTCCCCAATTCATACAAAGTGGGCGCCAAAAACAAACTATCGTCGGCAAATATTCGGTGTATGCAAGATTACCGTCCTATCCCCAACCGACTAATATTGCTGTGATGTAGGAAATTTTAAACGGGGGCTAAGTTTTTAAATTTCCTCGCATTTGAGACAAGCGCGCCCTGAAGACATGGTTCCCCCCTTCCTCTCTCCCTCCATTTCCCCATTCGTACTCCGTGGGCGCCAAAACACCCTCTCCACCCCAGCCTCCTCCGTCCGCCACCCCATCCACCGCCGTCCTCCTCCACCATGCCGGAGCTGATACCCCGACGCCGTCGGCCATTACAAGAGATCGACCTCTCTCATCCATGGCTTCGGACCGGGATCCTTGCATCCCGTCCTCTCGCTTCATCCCCACTGTCGTGCACCTTGCCGGTGCTGCTCCCACGACCGTCTCGTCCACAGCGCCCCGCCGCCACCGTCTACCCTCCTAGATCTGCTTCCACGCCGCCGACAGCCATCGCTACCGCAGCACCGTCAAATTCTCAGCAGATGCATACACGGCGCCGCACCAGAGGCGGTACTCTTTCGTATCTGCTCAACTTATTTATCACGGCAAGAAAATAGATCGACACTGCTTTACTCCGATTTCTTGTCGATCACTTACTTGTTAGTTGAAAGCAAACATTGGTTGCGAAGTTGCCTTTGTCCGTTTTGCACCTTTAGATCCGCCATGGCACGCTCAACACTATACTTGAAATTCTTATGGTTTTCCTCTTTTATATTCCACACTAGTTAAATGACAGTAGACTAAATTTCAAAATTGGGTCAGTCGATTTTTGAGAGCTCGCCGGAGTTCACCGGTGCGAAGGAAGGGGCTCGGGTGGGGACGATGGTTGTGGGGGTCAGTGGTGGGGCCTCGCCGAACGAAGCAAACTCGACGCGGGTGGGGGCCGGGGTGGGGGTGGGGGTGGAGGAGGAACACAGGCGGTGGGGGCCGGCGGTTCGGCTGGCGGCCCGTGCGGTGTTCTGTATGGGAAGCACGGTATGTTCCTTGTCAGGAAGGGGAGCAGGGACATCTGCAGTCGACACCTCTATTGGGCCGGTTCTGCTAAATGATTTCGCACTTCGAGTTGGTCTGCCATAATACCCCGGAAATGGTGGAAGCCACGCGGTATTTGATAGACTAAACTGATAGTAACAACTGTGCCCCTTCAGATGAATAGAGCTGGCGTGTAGGTGCTCGATAGGCTTCATATTAGTAGCGGCAAAACCCTATGTTTTCCAGCCAGTTCTGCTTTCCCGATTTATTTATGGTGGTTATGGTGTACCCCTATTATCTATACTATGATCTACCTACTGGCTCTGCGCTCTCGTTATCATGGTTTGGCAATAAACTTTCTATACGGTATATTATGAACTTATCATCTACCAACTATCCTTACATCTGGGGCCCCCAACAGGGAGCCTATTTTTTGTGTAGTTGTGCCAGATTATATTAATCTACTCACCATATTACAGCACACATGGGCTCTCTCATCAGAATCCAGTGATAGCACACAAGGGTTTATAGGGAGCCTCTATTATATTACAATATCCTCTGCATTACAAAGATAATCTCACTACTATTTGTGTTTTCATGCTTTACAAACATTGTACGTAATCACAATGAATATAAGAATGCACACATTAGAAGAATATTGCGGAACAGTTCAATGGGTAACAAACTTGGCATCAATGGATTGAGGTCCATTGTGGATGCAATGAAACCCACATGACCCGACCTATAGATTCGTATTCAGAATATGATCCTAATGACTATTTTGAGCTCAAGGAGTCAAAGGAGGATGGCCTATCCTGTTCACGCAATAAGGTGCCTGTTCTAATTTGGCAAGGTTTTATTGGTTGTACATATCTTGCATTTCTTTTGCTTCGTTGCACCGCCATCTGCTTAGTTTACTCATGATATATGTGAAGATGCCATGCCCATCCATTATCAACACCTATTCCATTTGTGGTCATACCATGTTTTTCCATTCAAATGTTGTTCTTGTGTTTCAGACATCCAAAAGGAAGAGGGTGATTGCAGAACATGAATGAGTACAAGCAAAGTCCTTGAAAAAGGTGGTGCTATCGGAGAAATCACATACCACCGACGTATATTGGCGATAGAACCAGCACCGCAAAACCTAGGATATCGCAACTATGCTGGTCGCTGCTTTTCTCTTGTGAGTACCTATTGTCCTATCGCTGTCCTTACATTCATACCTGGTGGATTATGTGACATCATTGTGCATTATACCTTGCTTATCCACTATTCGCTCCAAATTATTAGATCTATATTAATGCTTAAATTAATGTCGAATAAAGCCAATGCCTATGAAGAAATTTGGTTCTGCATTGTTCTTGTTAGTATCTGTTTTCCTTATATTTGTCAGCTAGTTCTTCATGTACACTTTGCAGCTTATTTTCCCTTGTCCTCCATTATTCTACACATCAGATCTACATTTACTCTTGCCAAAATATTGAATAAAACCAATGTTACTGAAGAAGTATAGCTCTGCATTGCTCTTGTTACTGCCTTCTGCCTGTATGTTGTATTTACATTTGTACTCTGCATTTTAAGTTAAATAATCGCCATTTGTTCTTATATTTTCACATCTATATTTACTCTTAACAAAATGTAGAAGGAAGGCAATACTCTTGAAGAAGAGTGTGAGGTAAACTTCTTGAATTGCCCCCCCCCATCAATATGGACAAGGCCTTTATAGAGCGTGTTTTCACTACTAATGTAAGTTTGTTCTCCTCGAGCCTCCAAACTTTGTTGTTTATATTTGGATAGCTATGAGTGCAAATGCTGTTTATTTTTGTCATCTGCATCAAATTGCTTGTTCAAAGTTTATAAAGTAGAAGTACATAAACATAAGTTTGTCGTTCTCAATTTTAGTCTATAGTTGTACAATCTAGTTCCTTATTCGTACCATGTAAATTAAACTAAACATAGCAAGTTATCTTCTTTAGCACTATGTGTATGCTTGTGTTCTTGATCTGTAATCCAGTGGTGTGGTGAGACTACCAACAACAGCACAATGTCATTTCCTGCTATGTCTCAACTATGAACAATGCCATATTATATTAATGTTTTTTTAAATCGTGTCTCTTTATTTACTAATCTAAAATGGTATAAATTGATAGTACACTCACCATTCATGCTTATACATTATTTAGAACTACATATATGCTTGTGTTCTTGATCTGTAATCCAGTGGTATGGTGAAGCTGGCCGCTCCTGCACAATTTCATTTCCTGCCGTCTTAACTATGAATAATGCCTATTATGTTAATGCTATTTTAAACCGTGTCTCTTTATTTCTAACAAAGAAATGGGATGAATTGACAATGCTGATGCTTATACGTGCAAAACCTATTATCTACCTACTTGTTTCTCTTTCAGGGTGACAACACTACTGCTAGGAAGAACTGCCACAATGATAGTGAGACGAACCCATTGTTTGTCCCTCTAACACATATTCCAGAGGAGAAGGCAAAACATATTGAGGGTAGGGTTACAACCACGAAGTCACATCTTGATGTAGTGTCAAACTTACTCAGTGACACAAGCTCGATGAAGTCACCGCCTGAATCTGTTCGACTTCTTCAGTCTAAAATTCAAGCAGATATACATGCTTCCGCTCAAATATGACTGGAACTCCAATCTCTATGCAAGACTAACCATAAGTACATGACGTTTATTGATGCTATGCAGCTTAAGTTGGTGGATATGAGCACCAAAGAAGTGCAGTCTCATCAGGTTGCTAAGCTGCTTGCGCTGCAGCTGCTGGGCCGGGCTAACCTTTCTTGAACTGTGTTGAAGTGCTATCGGTTCTGTCTATTATTTTGTCCGTCTGGTAACTTCCATTGGTGGCGACCTGCCCAATTTATGTAATCTGATGTTTGGTTACCCTTTATTATCACTAGCGGCGAACTTTGATGCCGAGGGGATGTAATATGCTGTAATTTCTTTGTTGTATAGTCTAGGTTTATTCTTGGTCGGTATGCTGTAATTTAGGCTGGAAGATTCAGTGGATCTCAGTGTTGTCGGTCTTCAGGTCGGCCCATTACTCATATGGCCAAAACGTGGGCCTATAATCATCACTACTAGGAAAAGGGCTATAGCTAATATGGACATTAATGGTGCACCACATATGCGGTGCGCCACTGCTATAGCTAATATAGCAGTGGTGCACCATGTGTAGGTGCGCCCTTAGAGTCCATATCACTAATGGCGCACCACACCCACGGTGCGCCACTACTAACAATATTTTTTTAATTTTTTCAAAACTAATAATGGAGCACTAGGGCATAGTGCGCCATTACTAGTTTTAACTTGTAATGGCGCACCACATACTCACTAACATTTTTTTTACTTTTTTTTTCAAAACTAGTAATGGCGCACCAGGGTATAGTGCGCCATTACTAGTTCAAACTAGTAATGGCGCACCACAACCACGGTGCGCCACTACTAACAATTTTGTTGCAAAACTAGTAATGCCGCACCACGTAACAGGTGCGCCATTAGTAACCAAGGTTACTAATGGCGCATTGTTAGGTGGTGCGCCATTGGTAACCTGAGAGCAGCTAATTTTTTTGGACAACCACCTACCACACTCACTTTTCCCACTTCATTCTCTCCACCTCCTCCTCCAAGCTTGTCTCGGCTGCCTCCTCCTCCGCACCTCATTTGCACCATAGATTCACCCAAATTAAGTGGTTAAATTTCCTTTTTTGATAGGTAAGTAAAGGGAAAGCTTTCTTTATGTTGTAGATCTCCTTTTTTCTCCCTCCAACAATGTGCACATGCACTTTTTATGGCCCAGATCTATATATGTTTGTGTTTGCAGGTACCGATATTTGAAATGCGGTAGTTGCCAATATTTTGTCGGAATGTTGATTCATTTCTGTTTCAGCGAGAATTTGGCACTATGCATTCTTTTTTGTCCTATTTTTAGGCAAAGTCATGCCAAATTTTTGTTGGTTCTAAAATATCGTTTTGCTCTACCCCATAGGCGACCATGGTCCGCAGATGACCGAAGGCATTGTGAATAGGTTTTTGAGCTCGGCGAAGGCCGAGATGCTTCAAAAGAACGAGACGGAGATAAGATGTCCGTGTCGAAGATGCAAGCTGAAGAGCCTTATGGACCCGGATTCCGTACATGTGCGGGACCACCTGCTCTTGCCTGGTTTCATGGATGGCTATCGGTGGAAAGGTGATGAAGATGACTATGAAGTCGTCCATGGGGGCCGGGCAAGAAATGAGGAAGGGCAGCAAGACAACCGTGGCGAGGGCGGGCGAGAAGACGAAGAATCTCCAGGACATGATCACGAAGTAGATGCAGTACACAGTCATCATGTAGAAGATGCTAGACATGATGATGAGGAAGGTCAAGACGAAGGGCATGATCATGAAGATGAAGATGCCGGAGCAGACGATGATGGACCATCGATGGGCTGGGTGCAGGACCCTCATATTGAAGACTTGCTTCTTAAGCAGACGGATAACGCAAGAGCTGCCGCCCAAGAGAAAGCCAAGCTGGATCAACTGGAGATAGACGCGGTTACTCCACTGTATGAAGGATGCAGGCCCGAGGATACCCGCCTGAAAGTAACGCTCATGGCTCTAGAGATGAAGGTAAAACACAAAATGACCGATGCATGCTTCAACGAGAACATGTCATTCTGGCATGAACGTCTTCCCAAGGGGAACAAGTGCCTGACCAGTTTCGAGGAGGTGAAGAAAATCATGTGTCCTCTAGATTTACCGCACATGAAATACCATGGGTGCATGAACAATTGCATCATCTATTGGGATGAGCATGCGGAGTCTACCATATGTCCGGTGTGCGGCGTCACTCGATACAAGAAGAGGAAGAAAGCTCCTTGAAAAGTGGTGTGGTACTTTCCGATCACTCCTCATCTGGAGGGGTATTTAGCGGACCCTAAGCTAGTAAAGCTCCTACGTTGGCACGCGGATAGGGAGGAGAAGAAGCAAGAAGATGACGGAAATGATCCGGAGATAAATAAAAAAGACAAGATTCTGAGTCACCCTAAGGATGCGAGCCAGTGGCAAGCGTTGAACTTCGAACACCCAGAATTTGGGGATGATCCAAGGAACATCGTGCTGGGCGCGAGCACCGATGGAGTCAATCCGTTTGGCAGCCAGAGAAGCACACATAGCACCTGGCCTATGTTTGTGTGGATGTACAACCTTCCCCCTGGTTGTGCATGAATAGGAAGTACATTCACATGAGTATGCTAATTGAAGGGCTGAAACAATCAGGGAACGACATCAATCTGTATCTGGGGCTGCTGAAAGAGGAGCTAGACATGCTGTGGAAAACGCCAGCCATTACGTGGGACGCCGCAGAGAAAGAATATTTCCCTATGATGGCCGCACTCCTCACGACGGTGCATGACTATCTCGGTTACGGATATGTCGCGGGGCATGTGGTCCACGGATTTTCTAGATGCGTCAGGTGCATGGATGACACAATGTATCGCCACCTAGATAGAGATCCCGGGTCTTTGAAAACCGTGTTCATGGGGCATCGAAGGTGGCTTCGCGATGATGACTCATGGAGAAAACACAATCTATAATTTGAAGAACTCTATAATTAGAGATGGCGTGATGTATGATGTCTCTCACTGATTTACCGCTGTCGTTTTGGGGTTATGCTTTAGAGATGGCTGCATTCATGTTAAATACGGCACCATGTAAATCCGTTGAGACGACACCTTATGAACTATGGTTTGGCAAGAAACCCAAGTTGTCGTTTGTTAAAGTTTGGGCTGCGATGCTTATGTGAAAAAGCTTCAACCTGATAAGCTCGAACCAAATGAGAGAAATGTGTCTTCATAGGATACCCAAAGGAGACTATTGGGTACACCTTCTATCACAGATCCGAAGGCAAGATATTCGTTGCGAAAAAGGGATGCTTTCTAGAGAAGGAGTTTCTCTCGAAAGAAGTGAGTGGGAGGAAAGTAGAATTTGATGAGGTAATTGTACCTTTTGCCTTATTGGAAAATAGTTCATCACTGAAATCAGTTCCAGTGAATCCTACACCAGTAAGTGAGGAAGCTATGATGATGATCATGAAACTTCTGATCAAGTTACTACCGAACCTCGTAGGTCAACCAGAGTAAGATTCGCACCAGAGTGGTACGGTAATCCTATTCTGGAAGTCATGTTACTTGACCATGACGAACATATGAACTATGAGGAAGTGATGATGAGCCCAGATTCCGCAAACTGGCTTGAGGCCATGAAATCTGAGATGGGATCCATGTATGAGAACAAAGTATGGACTTTGGTTGACTTGCCCGATGATCGGGAGGCCATAGAGAATAAATGGATCTTCAAGAAGAAGACTGACGCTGACGGTAATGTTACGGTCCACAAAGCTCGACTTGTTGCAAAAGGTTTTCGACAAGTTCAAGGAGTTGACTATGATGAGACATTCTCACCCGTAGCGATGCTTAAGTCCATCCGAATCATGTTAGCAATTTCTGCATTTTATGATTATGAAATTTGGCAAATGGATGTCAAAAACTGCATTCCTTGATGGATACCTTAAAGAAGAGTTGTATATGATGCAACCAGAAGGTTTTGTCGACCCAAAACGTGCTAACAAAGTATGGAAGCTCCAGCGATCCATTTATGGACTGGTGCAAGCCTCTCGGAGTTGGAATATACGCTTTGATAGTGTGATCAAAGCATATGGTTTTGTATAGACTTTTGGAGAAGCCTGTATTTACAAGAAAGTGAGTGGGAGCTCCGTAGAATTTCTAATATTATATGTAGATGACATATTGTTGATCGAAAATGATAGTGAATTTCTGAATAGCATAAAAGGATACTTTGAATAAGAATTTTTCAATGAAAGACCTCGGTGAAGCTTCTTATATATTGGGCATCAAGATCTACAGAGACCGATCAAGACGCTTGATTGGACTTTCAGAAAGCACATACCTTGATAAACTTTTGATGAAGTTCAAAATGGCTCAGGCAAAGAAAGGGTTCTTGCCTGTATTACAAGGTGTGAAATTGAGTCAGACTCAATGCCCGACCACTGCAGAAGATAGGGAGAAAATGAAAGGTGTTCCCTATGCTTCAGCCATAGGCTCTATCATGTATGCAATGCTGTGTACCATACCTGATGTGTGACTTTCTATAAGTTTAGCAGGGAGGTACCAAAGTAATCCACGAGTGGATCACTGGAAAGCGGTCAAGAACATCCTAAAATACCTGAAAAGGACTAAGGATATGTTTCTTGTATATGGAGGTGACAAAGAGCTCGTCGTAAACGGTTACGTCGATGCATGCTCTGACACTAATCCGGATGACTCTAAGTCACAAACCAGATACGTATTTTTATTAAATGGTGGAGTTGTCAGTTGGTGCAATTCCAAGCAGAGCGTCGTGGTGGGATCTACGTGTGAAGTGGAATACATAGCTGCTTCAGAAGCAGCAAATGAAGGAGTCTGGATGAAGGAGTTCATATCCGATCTAGGTGTCATACATAGTGCATCGGGTCCAATGAAAATCTTTTGTGACAATACTGGTGCAATTGCCTTGGCAAAGGAATCCAGATTTCACAAGAGAACCAAGCACATCAAGAGAACCAAGCAAATCTATTGATCCTGATATAATTACTTCGGCTGAATCTGATCCTTTTTATGGCTATGAATCTGAAACTGTTGTGGCACATCATACTAAATTAAATGATATAGCTACCCTATTCACTAATGATGGAGAACTCGTTACTTTTATATGATTAAAATATTCCCGTTCTCATTAAAGGGTGATGCTAAGATATAGTTTAATTCTCTTGATCCTGGTTGTGTGCGTAGTCCCCAGGATATGATTTATTACTTCTCTGCTAAATATTTCCCTGCTCATAAGAAACAAGCTGCCATAAGGGATATACATAAGTTTGTGAAAATTGAAGAAGAGAGTCTCCCACAAGCTTGTGGGAGGCTTCTCCAATTACTTAATGCTTTGCCTGATCACCCTCTCAAGAAAAATGAAATACTTGATATCTTTTATAATGGACTAACCGATGCTTCCAGAGGTTACCTGGATAGTTGTGCTAGTTCTATTTTCAGGGAAAGAACACCGGATGAAGCTGAAATCCTATTGAATAATATGTTGACAAATGAAAATAATTGGACACTTCCTGAGCCAACTCCTGAGCCTATTCCTAAACCAACTCCGAAGAAAAGGGGTGTTCTATTTCCAGTCCTGAAGATATGCAAGGGGCAAAGAAATCTATGAAAGAAAAGGCTATTAAAGATGAAGATGTTAAGAATTTACCTCATATTGAAGAAATACATGGTCTTAATTTACCGCCTACTGAAGAAATACATGGTCTTGATAACCCGACACATGTAGTAAAGGTAAATTCTCTCTATAGATATGATAAAGCTGAAATCCCTCTTACTAAGTTTGCTAGCCCATGCTTAGATGAGTTTGATAAATTTATGGTTAAGCAAGAAGACTTCAATGCTTATTTTGGTAGAGAATTAAAACACAGTGCTGATATGCTTGAACACTTGGGTGATTATATGGCTAATGTCAAAGGTGAACTTAAACTTATTAGTAAACATGCTTCTATGGTTACCACTCAAGTAGAACAAGTACTTAAAGCTCAAAATGATTTGCTCAATGAATTGAATAGTAAGAATAAGGACTATCTTGTTAGAGTGGCTACTAGAACTGGTAAAATGACTCAGGAACCTTTGTATCCTGAAGGCCACCCTAAGAGAATTGAGCAAGATTCTCAAAGAAATAATATAGATGCACCTAGTCCTTCTAAAAGGAAGAAAAAGAAAAATGATAGGACTTTGCATGCTTCTAGTGAACCTATTGCTGAAACACCTGAGAATCCCAATGATATTTCTATTTCTGATGCTGAAACACAATCTGGTAATGAACATGAAACTAGTGATAATGTTAATGATAATGCTCATGTTGATGCTCAACCTAGCAATGATAATGATATAGAAATTGAACATGCTGTTGATCTTGATAACCCATAATCAAAGAATCAACGTTATGATAAAAGAGACTGTGTTGCTAGGAAACACGATAAGGAAAGAGAGCCTTGGGTTCAGTAACCCATGCCTTTTCCTCCCAAGCCATCCAAGAAAAAGGATGATGAGGATTTTGAGCGCTTTGCTGAAATGATTAGACCTATCTTTTTGCGTATGCGTTTAATTGATATGCTCACAATGAATCCTTATGCTAAGTACATGAAAGAAATTGTTACTAATAAAAGAAAGATACCGGAAGCTGAAATTTCCACCATGCTTGCTAATTATACTTTTAAAGGTGGAATACCAAAGGAACTTCGAGATCCAGGAGTACCCACTATACCATGCTCCATTTAAAGAAACTATGTTAAAATTGCTTTATGTGATCTTGGAGTCGGTGTTAGTGTTATGCCTCTCTCTTTATATCATAGACTTAATTTGAATAAGTTGACACCTACTGAAATATCTTTGCAAATGGCTGATAAATCAACTGCTATACCTGTCGGTATTTGTGAGGATGTGCCTGTTGTGGTTGGAAATGTTACTATTTTAACGAACTTTCTTATTCTTGATATTCCCGAGGACGATAGTATGTCTATTATTCTTGGAAGACCCTTTTTGAATACTGCAGGGGCTGTTATTGATTGTGCCAAAGGCAATGTCACTTTTCATGTTAATGGTAATGAGCATACAGTACTCATTCTGAGGAAACAACCTCAAGTCCACAGTACCAATTCTATTGGAAAAATTCCATCGATTATTTTTGGAGGTTTTGAATTTCCCCTTCCTACTGTCAAGAAGAAATAAGACATTTTTATTGTTGGGGACGTGCATATCCCCGTTGAGGTAACCTAGTGTTATTCCAAAATTCTTCGGTTCCATGTTATTCGGAATGAGTTTGTTAACAAGACTTGATCAACCTTGTTAATGGATTCCTTTTGATGATCATGAGATGGATGAATTTAGAAAGCACAACTCTCTGTACCCTCCTTTTACTTTCTGTTATTTATATTAAATAAAGTAAAAATAGTATTTTCTGTCTGTTATCTGAATTATCCATGCAATATAAAAATACCCCGAAAATAAAATTTCTCCAAATGGCCTGAAATTTAAATATGATTTTTTCTAGAATATTTGAGAATATTTGGCACTAAGAACACAGCAGGGGGGGCATCCACCTGGCCACGAGGGTGGAGGGTGCGCCCTACCCCCCTTGGGCGCACCCTCCTGCCTCGTGGGCCCACAGTGGCCCTCCTCCAGTTATTCTTGCACCCACACACTCCTTCTTCCTCCGACAAACACCATTATCCAGCTGAAGCACGAGTTCTAGCTCATTTTGCTGCGATTTTCGATCTCCTTGCTCAAGGCACCTCTCACAAAACTGATTTGGGGGATTGCTCCTTGGTATGTGACTCCTCCAATGGTCCAATTAGTTTTTGTTCTAGTGCTTTATTCATTGCATATTTTTGCTGCTTAGGTGACCCTGTTCTTGAGCTTGCATGTGAAATTTACGTGGTTCCAAGTAGTTTTGATGCATGATATAGGCTCTAGGCACTTGTAGGAGTAGTTGCTATCAATTTTGTTGAGTTTGGTTCACTTTTATTTGAAGTTACTAAAAATTTAAGAAATTTTTCAGAGGAAGAAATATGTTTAGGAAAATGTACCAAGGTGGTTCTTGAAGGAAACAAGGACCCAAGCTTGCAATGCGTGATGCTGATGATGAGCCACCAAGGGACGCTCCAGTGTGGCCTTGTGAATGGCCTTCAGAGGACTTCATGGATCGAGCGGGAATTAAGGAAGAATTTAATGCATATTTGCGTAACGCTGATCTTGTGAGCTTCGAGGAAGAAAAATGCCGTCAGTACCACTATCTCACTAGTTTCTTTGCGAGGAGGTCTGAATTTTCATCTTCACGCAATTCTCAGACTGTCTTGTTCGATCTCCACGAAAATTCTTATACTATGGACTTAGAGGATTTTAACCACTGCTTAAAAACTTACACAATGGGGTTGTGCTAGTGAACCTCACAAATCTGAATTTAGAGATATTCTTGCTACTATAACTATGGGGGAATCTAGAGATATAGCACAAGCTACCATAGGGAGCATTCACAATCCTGCTATACATTATTTTGCTCTCTTCATAGGTAGATGCATTAACGGTAAAGGTGAAGCATGTCACATGTGTGTCCCTGACCTCAGTATTCTTAGGAGTATTGTGATAGGAGATAAATGTTATAATTTGGGAGCCATTGTTGCATGTAGGTTGCATCTTAATAGATTTAATAGAGATTTCTTCGGTGGAATTTATGCAACCCGCATAGCTAATTTTATTGGTATAACCATACATGAGGATGATATTGAGTTGCCTCCTGCTTATTTGAATTATGAGGCTATGGTTCATCATCAGTTTGTTGAGAGGAACGATCAGTTCCTCCAGTACCGACTAATCTTTGAGATACGACGCACCTATCATGTCGCTCTCCATGCTTCTACTTTCTTTGACTTTCAGGCAAAAGGGAGATATTTTATAACCAGAGAGGAGGCGGAAGAGTATAAGAGGAGAGCTGAGATAGCTCGCCTCCAAGCTGCAGCCCACGATGCAATGACTGCTGCATCTCAGTACGACCCCAATTACAACTTTGGATATCCGCCAGGCCATCCGTGGCATTAGACCAACTTAGGCCAAAAGCCTAAGCTTGGGGGAGTACGTATTTCTCACCGACATTACATTCATGTTCACACACTCATTGCTAGATGTCGGTGCTCATACTTTTTCATTGTAATATCCATGCTAGTTTATTTCCTTTTTATGCTTTCTTCTTGTGTGTTTAATAAACCTTAAGAAAAACCAAAAAAAATTAGTTGTAGCTTTTAGCTAGTTTTAATTTCTATGCTTGTAGTAGTAATTAAAAAAGAAAACCCAAAAAAAATTCCTGTTCTTCTTTTTGCTTGTTGGGAGCTTTTCGTTCGGGGTCGATAGGAGAAGATAATGATTAAATTGTTGAAGTGGCTCTTATATGCATTATTGTTGATCTCACAAAAGAGCCCATATTGCCTTGTCTTCTCCTGTTTATTGAATGCTTGCAGATTCCAGCTTAGTCCAATGCATGCGCACTATTATTATTATTCACATCATTCGGTCGTGCAAGTGAAAGGCAATTACGACGATATATGATGGACAGATTGAGATGGGAAAAAGCTGGTATGAACTCGACCTCTCTTGTTTTTGTAAATATGATTAGTTCATCGTTCCAGATTCAACCTATTATGAATAAACATGTTTGCGATGACAACTAGAGATCATAGTTTCTCATGCCATGCCTAATTAGCTAGGAGCTTATAATGGTTTACCTTTCGTGCCAACATGCTATTAAAATGGTTGTGATGTGGTATGATAGGGTGGTATCCTCTTTTGAACGATTCGAGTGGCTTGACTTGGCACATGTTGACGCATGTAGTTGAAATAAAATCGACATAGCCTCTACGATATTTATGTTCATGGTGCATTATATCCTACTCATGCTTGCATTCGGTGTTGATAAATTTTAATGCATGTTCATGACTGCTGTCGCTCTCTAGCTGGCCGCTTCCCAGTCTTTACTAGCCTTCACCTGTACTAAGAGGGAATACTGCTTGTGCATCCAATCCCATAAACCCCAAAGTTATTCCATATGAGTCCACCATACCTACCTATATACGGTGTCTACCTACCGTTCCAAGTAAATTTGTATGTGCCAAACTCTAAACCTTCAAATAAATATCCTGTTTTGTATGCTCGAATAGCTCATGTATCAACTAGGGTTGTCCGTATCTTCCATGTTAGGCGGGTTATTCTCAAGAGGAGTGGACTCCGCTCCTCACTCATGAGATAATGGCTGGTCACCGGGATGCCCAGTCCCATGCTTTATGCAAATAAAATCGAAATAATTGCAAATAAAACTCCCCATGGGACTCTTGTTAGTTGGAGGCACTCGTTGTTTTGAGCAAGCCATGTATTGATGCTTGTTGGTGGAGGGGGAGTATAAACTTTACCATTCTGTTTGGGAACCGCCTATAATGTGTGTAGCATGGAAGATATCGCCATCTCTTGGCTGTTATGTTGACAATGAAAGTATACCGCTCAAAATACTATTCATCACTATTTCAAAACTGAGCTCTGGCACCTCTACAAATCCCTGCTTCCCTCTTATTGAGTCATCATGTTGAGTCATCATCCTCTTATTAAAAAGCGCCAGTTGGAGAGCACCTATGTCATTTGCATTCATTACTATTAGTTTACATTGAGTATGACTTCACCGGATCTCTTTTACCATGAATTACAATGTCTAGTCAGTCCTTGATCTTTAAAGGTGCTCTGCATTTATGTTTTGCGGTCTCAGAAAGGGCTAGCGAGATACCATCCTGTTATATCATATTATGATTGTTTTGAGAAAGTGTTGTCATCCGAGATCTATTATTATTGCTCGCTAGTTGATTATGCCATTGATATGAGTAAACATGAGACCTAAGCGTTACTGTGAATATGGTTAGTTCATAATCTTTGCTGAAAACTTGAATGCTGGCTTTACATATTTACAACAACAAGAGCAAACAGAGTTTGTAAAAGTTTTTCTTTATCACTTACAGTTTGTCAACTGAATTGCTTGAGGACAAGCAAAGGTTTAAGCTTGGGGGAGTTGATACGTCTCCGTCGTATCTACTTTTCCAAACACATTTGCCCTTGTTTTGGACTCTAACTTGCATGATTTGAATGGAACTAACCCGGACTGACGCTGTTTTCAGCAGAATTGCCATGGTGTTATTTATGTGCAGAAACAAAATTTCTCGGAATGACCTGAAACTCCACGGAGCGTATTTTTGGAAATAATAAAAAATAATGGCAAAAGATCAAGGCCAGGGGGCCCACACCATAGCCACGAGGGTGGGGCGCGCTTGCCCCCCTGGGAGCGCCCCCTACCTCATGGGCCCCCTGGAGCTCCTCCGACCTCAACTCCAACTCTACATATTTGTGTTCGGAGAGAAAAAAATCAGAGAGAAAGATTCATCGCGTTTTACGATATGGAGCCACCGCCAAGCCCTAAACTCCCTCGGGAGGGCTGATCCGGAGTCCGTTCGGGGCTTCGGACAGGGGAATCCGTTGCCATCGTCATCATCAACCATCCTTCATCACCAATTTCATGATGCTCACCGCCGTGCGTGAGTAATTCCATCGTAGGCTTGCTGGACGGTGATGTGTTGGATGAGATTTATCATGTAATCAAGTTAGTTTTGTTAGGGTTTGATCCCTAGTATCCACTATGTTCTGAGATTGATGTTGCTATGACTTTGCTATGCTTAATGCTTGTCACTAGGGCCCGAGTGCCATGATTTCAGATCTGAACCTATTATGTTTTCATGAATATATGTGAGTTCTTGATCCTATCTTGCAAGTCTATAGTCACCTACTATGTGTTATGATCTGGCAACCCCGAAGTGAGAATAATCGGGACCACTTCCGGTGATGACCATAGTTTGAGGAGTTCATGTATTCGCTATGTGTTAATGCTTTGGTCTGGTACTCTATTAAAAGGAGGCCTTAATATCCCTTAGTTTCCGCTAGGACCCCGCTACCACGGGAGGGTAGGCCAAAAGATGTCATGCAAGTTCTTTTCCATAAGCACGTATGACTATATTCGGAATACATGCCTACATTACATTGATGAATTGGAGCTAGTTCTGTGTCACCCTAGGTTATGACTGTTGCATGATGAACCGCATCCGGCATAATTCTCTATCCCCGATCCATTGCCTACGAGCTTTCCATATATTGTTCTTCGTATATTTACTTTTCCGTTGCTATTGTTACAATCACTACGAAATACCAAAAACATTACTTTTGCTACCGTTACCACTACTATCATATTACTTTGCTACTAAATACCTTGTTGTAGATATTAAGTTCCCAGGTGTGGTTGAATTGACAACTCAACTACTAATACTTGAGAATATTCTTTGGCTCCCCTTGTGTCGAATCAATAAATTTGGGTTGAATACTCTACCCTCAAAAACTGTTGCGATCGCCTATACTTGTGGGTTATCAACGTCCCCTGCGTTAGGTATTCCTTGAACTCCTTGGTCCAGCACCCCTCCTGAGGCTCGGGCACCAGGAGTAGGTGCGCTCCCGACGTCGGGCCGCCGGCCGGGTCTTCCGAGGCAGGTGGTTGGGGGAGTTCCTCCCGAGGCGGCCCCGGCCCCAAAAGCGGAGGTGCTACCAAAGGCTTGAAGAGCCGCTCCTCAAAGATGCCAGGCTCTTGGGATTGTCTCTTGGACGCCCTTTTGGATATGTCGTCGGCCTCCTTGTTGGTACCACGGGGCACGTGCTGCAACTCTAGACCCAGGAAATGCATTTCCATTTTGCGTACCTCCACGAGGTATGCCTCCATGTGCTCGTCCCTCGGCTCGTATACCTTGTTGGAGAAGTTGACGAGGAGCCATGAGTCACCCCTGATGGTGAGGCGCTTAACCCCTAGGGCCACTGTGGCCTTAAGGCCAGCGATGAGGCCTTCGTACTCTGTGATGTTGTTGGAGACCTTCTCGCCATGCTAGAAGCAGAGCTGCACGGCGTAGTAGAGCTTGTCTTGAGTGAGCGAGATGAGCACTGCTCCAGCTCCCGCGCCCTGTTGTGCGAAGGCGCCATCGAAATACATGACCCAGCCATCTGGTGCTTCACTCCCTGGCGAGAGGGATCGGTCCTCGCCTACCTCAAACCCCGGGGTGTCAGTCCATTCTGCCATGAAGTCAGCGAGCGTGGCTCCCTTGATGACCCTGGTTCTGCTGAACTCCAGCTAGAATGCTTCCAGCTCGATGTTCCATTTAGCGACTCTTCCAGCAGTGTTGGGGCTCCTGAGTACCCTCTCCAGCGGGTAGGCCGAGATGACCTTGATTGGGTGACTTTGGAAGTAGTGTCGCGGTTTATGCGAGGCCACCAAGAGCGCTAGCAAGAGCTTTTGAGGCATGGGCTACTGTGCCCTTGCATCCCACAGTACCTTGCTGACGGGTGCTCGACAAGGATGGAGGCGTCGACGGAGCCTGCGCCTGTCGGAGGTTGGGGCATCTCCTGAGGTGACGGGGCCCCAAGAGCCTGGTCGCCCACTGCGGCCTCTGCAGGCCCGCGAACGCCGCCTTGTTGGGCCTGGTCACTCGTTGGCGTTGCTGCAGCCTTTGAGGTGCCCTCTTGGTTCCGCATCACCCCGACCGAAGTTGCGGCATGGCGTGGCTGAACCTTGGCCTGGCGCTCTTCCCGAACCGCCACTAGGGCTGCACTAGCGGAGTAGGGAGTGGCGACGAGGTAAAGCACCAGGGGCTCGAGAGGGCGGGGTGCCACCATCACCGGAGGGCTGGTCATGTATCTCTTGAGGTCTTGAAATGCTTGGTCAGTGTGACAGCCCCGATTCAATCATACACTAATCATACACGCAAACGTGTACGATCAAGATCAGGGACTCACGGGAAGATATCACAACACAACTCTACGAATAAAATAAGTCATACATGCATCATGTTACAAGCCAGGGGCCTCCAGGGCTCGAATACAAGAGGTCGATCATAGACGAGTCAGCGGAAGCAACAATATTTGAGTACAGACATAAGTTAAACAAGTCTGCCTTAAGAAGGCTAGCACAAACAGGGATACATATCGAAAGAGGCACATGCCTCTTGCCTGGGATCCTCCTAAACTACTCCCGGTTGTCGTCAACGACCTGCACGTAGTAGTAGGCACCTTCTGGGTAGTAGCAGTCGTCATCGATAGTGGCGTCTAGCTCCTGGACTCCAACGTCTGGTCGCAACAAACGGGTATAGAAAAGGGGAACAAAGCAACCGTGAGTACTCATCCAAAATACTCACAAGCAAGGAGCTACACTACATATGCATTGGTATCAATGAATGGGGGGTTGTATATGTGGACTGAACTGCAGAATGCCGGAATAAGGGGGGATAGCTAGTCCTATCGAAGACTACACTTCTGGCGACCTCCATCTTGCAGCATGTAGAAGAGAGTAGATGGTAAGTTCACGAAGTATCATCGCATAGCATAATCCTACCCAGTGATCCTCCCCTCGTCGCCCTGTGAGAGAGCAATCACCGGATGTATCTGGCACTTGGAACGGTGTGTTTTATTAAGTATCCGGTTCTAGTTGTCATAAGGTCAAGGTACAACTCCGGGTCGTCCTTTTACCGAAGGACATGGCTATTCGAATAGATCAACTTCCCTGCAGGGGTGCACCACATTTCCCAACACGCTCGATCCCCTTTGTCCGGACACACTTTCCTGGGTCATGCCCGGCCTCGGAAGATCAACACGTCACACAACAGAGAGGTCAGCACGCCAGTCTAAATCCTATGGCGCAGGGGTCTGGGCCCATCGCCCATTGCACACCTGCACGTTGCGTGGGCGGCCGGAAGTAGACCTAGCCTCCCTAATACAAGAGCAGGTGTTTCAGTCCAATCCGGTGCGCGCTGCTTAGTCGCTGACATCACGAAGGCTTCGGCTGATACCATGACGTCGAGTGCCCATAAATGTTCCCACGTAGTTGGTTAGTGCATATAGGCCAGTGGCCAGACTCAGATCAAATACCCAGATCTCGTTAAGCATGTTAATTGAATTATCCACGGACGCCGACCAGGGCCAGGCCCACCTCTCTCCTAGGTGGTCTCCACCTACCCTGTCGCTCCGACACCAAGGTTCACTCAGAGGGCCATCAGGACAAACGTCCTTTCGGACCCAATCCGTGAATCAATCGCAGGTACTCTATGAGCCGACCCGACTTTAGTCACCACATGTATCATGTATAAAGTATACAATATATACCCGTGATCACCTCCCTAGTGATCATGGCCCGATAGAATAGCATGGCAGACAGACAAGAATGTAGGGCCACTGATGATAAACTAGCATCCTACACTAAGCATTTAGGATTGCAGGTAAGGTATCAATAACTATAGCAACAATGACAGGCTATGCATCAGGATAGGATTAACGGAAAGCAGTAACATGGTACACTACTCTAATGCAAGCAGTAGAGATAAGAATAGGCGATATCTGGTGATCAAGGGGGGGTGCTTGTCTGGTTGCTCTGGCAAGAAGGAAGGGTCATCAACAATGTAGTTGATCGGGGCACCAGCAGCGACGTCAGTCTCTTAGTCTACCGGAGAGAAGAGGGGGAAGAAACAATGAATACAATGCAAATAGATGCATAATGATGCATGACATGACAAGTAGCGGTGCTAGGTGTGCCCTAACGTGGTATGTGGTGATACCGGTGAAGGGGGGAAACATCCGGGAAAATATCCCCGGTGTTTCGTGTTTTCGGATAGATGAATCGGAGGGGGGAATTTGCGTGTTCGCCATGCTAGGGATGCGTGGCGGACGAACGGGTTGCGTATCTGGATTCGTCTCATTGTTCTGAGCAACTTTCATGTACAAAGTTTTCCCATCCGATTATTTTATATTGATTTTAAAAGATTTAAATCATTTTTAACATTTAATTAATTATATTAATTCAACATTATCTAGAACAGTGCATGCTGACATCAGCAGTCAACAGGGGTGTTGACTGGTCAAACTAACGTGTGGGTCCCATTCATCATTGACTAGACTAACTAATCATGATTAAT
This sequence comes from Triticum aestivum, assembly GCF_018294505.1. Classification (NCBI taxonomy): domain Eukaryota; kingdom Viridiplantae; phylum Streptophyta; class Magnoliopsida; order Poales; family Poaceae; genus Triticum; species Triticum aestivum. The sequence continues at coordinate 527,353,423 of NC_057812.1, forward strand.
AAGTTAAATTAGTTGTTTAGTTTAATTAATCAAAATTAAATAAGTTAATTAGTTCTTTAATTAAATAATTAAATAATTAATTTATTATTACTATTAATTCTTTTTTATTAAAATGTTCTAGGGTGGGCCCTGGGTGTCATTGGGCCAGGGGCCCAAGCGGGCGGCAAGTTTATGGGCGCGGACGCCAGCCCGATTGGGCGCTTGCCCATGCCAATGGGGTGGGGCGCCATCGCCGGGCGACGACCAGGGCCACGGCGAGGCCGGCCGGGAATGGCACCGGCGAGAGAGTGGCGGAAAGCAGCGGAGGACGGCGGGGTCACGCGAGGGGGTGGCCGGGGACAGCGCAGCAGAGGGGGAAAGCGAGGCGCTACAGCATCTAGCCGGCGACGAGGTGCGGTGGGGCGCGAAGTTGGTCGCGGGGCAGTGACGGTCGGCGCGAGCTGGGACGACGACCACGGGGCTGGCAGCGAGCGAGTGCGGCGGAGCCAGAGCAGGGGCCGCGGGACGAGGCCAGAGCTCGACCGGAGCAAGCTCATGGTGGCGGAAGTGAGTAAAGGCGGCAGCAGGGTGGGCGCGGCCGCGTCAGGGGCGCGCGCACGAGCTGCTGCGGTGTAGGCGAGCGACGCGACTGGGGCATGTAGGGGTGGCACTCACGGGTCAGGCGGGGCGCGCGCGCAAGCCGGGCAAGCTATAGGTGCGTGTGCGATGCGAGGGAGTAGCGGGGCCGCGCTGTGGATGGCGAGTGTGTGGGGGCGCGCTAGCAAGCGTGCGCTGCGGGTGGAAGGGCGCGGCGACGTGTGCGCGCGGGCGGAGCAGTGCAGCAGCAGCAGTGGCGAGCGGAGGCGAGCGCATGCGGCCAGCAAGCGGGGCGAGGGGAAGAGGAGGCCGAGGGCCCCACCGGGGTTCATAGGGATGGGGCAACGGGGGTCGGGGAGGTCAACGGGGACGACGGCGGAGAGGAAGCAGGCCGGTGGGGAAGAGGAGGTAGGACGGCGATGGCGTCCAGCGAGGTAGCTCCGGTGACAGCGGGCGCGGTCGATCCGGGCGGCGGGGTCGTTCCCCCGATCCCGATATGGATCGGGGAGGATGAGGGGAACGTGGGGGGAGTGGGTGTTGGTGGGGGTTAGGGTTTGGGGTAGTGGGGGATATGAGCGCGGCTAATGGGCCGGCCTGGCGGCCTGGTGTCCTGCTGGGCCGTGGCCCAGTGGGGGGATGCCTTTTCTCTTTCTTTCTTTTTCTGTTTTGTCCCTTTTCTTTAGTTTCTTTTCTTTTTATTTCATTTTAAATATTTAGGTATTCTATAAAAGCGTGGTTTCTTTACCATAAACACCTAGGCATTAGTTGGCACACTCCAAACATTTTCTTTTTAATTTTTAAAAACTTTTGTTGTTTACCATATTTTTTAATCGGTTTTTTGAACTAACGCAAGATTAGAAACAGTAACGGAGGTGATGTGGCATCATTAACGTGGGATTACTGTAGCATGATTATCCGGGTGTTACAAAATTCCTCCACTACAAGAAATATCGTCCCGAGATTTAGGAGGTAGAAGGAAACAGTGTGGGGTATTCATCACGCAGGCGATCCTCGCATTCCCAAGTGGCTTCTTCTTTTGAGTGATGCGACCACTGGACCTTGAGGAACTTGATTGCTCTCTAACGTGTGCGGTGTTCAGCTTGGTCGAGAATGCGGACCGTATGCTCCTTATAGGAGAGGTCCTGTTGCAATTCGAGCACTTCATGATCCACTCCTCGGATTGGGTCCTTGAAGCAACGGCGGAGGTGTGACACGTGGAACACATCGTGAACTTGAGAAAGGTTTGACGGAAGCTCCAATTGATATGCCACTTTTCCACGTGTCTCAAGAATAGTGAATGGGCCAATATAGCGAGGAGCTAGCTTGCCCTTGATCCCGAAGTGGTGAGCACCCTTCATTGGTGTAACTCGAAGATAGGCCTTTTCACCAGGTTGATAGACCATGTCTTTACGATGACGGTCATACTGACTCTTCTAACGTGATTGAGCAGTCTTGAGATTCTCACGAATAATGCAGACTTGTTCTTCGGCATGTTGGATAATATCCGGACCAAAGAGTGGGCGTTCCCCAGTTTCTGACCAGTATAGAGGGGTCCGACACTTTCGTCCATATAACACTTCGAAGGGGGCCATCTTCAGACTAGCTTGATAGCTATTATTATAAGAGAACTCGACATATGGAAGAGATTCCTCCCATTTCTTGCCGAAGGAAATTACACAAGCTCAAAGCATGTCTTCGAGAACTTGGTTGACACGTTCAACTTGTCCTTGCGACTAAGGATGAAACGCAGTACTGAACCACAAATGAGTTCCCATAGCTTCTTGGAAAGTTTCCCACAATCTTGAAGTGAACAAGCTGCCACAGTCTGAACTGATAACCAGTGTAATACCGTGAAGTGAAACAATTCTGGACATGTAGAGAGTTGCAAGCTGACTAGCACTGATTGTTTCTTTGACCGTCAGAAAATGTGCGACCTTATAAAGCCGGTCAATGACAACAAGAATAGCATCATTACCTTTCTGCGATTTGGGAAATCCAGTGATGAAGTCCATTTCAACATGGTTCCATTTCCATTGAGGAATAGAGATATGCTGTAGAGTTCCAGCAGGCCTTTGATGTTCAGCTTCGATACGATGGCAAACGTCACACTCAGCAACATAACGAGCAATGTCCTGCTTCATATTAGACCACCAGATTCTTTGATGAATATCCTGGTACATCTTTGTACTACCAGGATGGATAGATAGAGGCGTATCATGAGCTTCTTTCATAACCTCCTGTGTCATATCATGGTTTTCCTCTTAACATGGCACCACTAGGCGGCTCTTGAAGTACAAGATGCCGTCATCAGCAATAGTGAAGAACGAGGGCCTTCCTTCAGTGAGGTAGCGCTTAATCTTGTGGACTTGAGAGTCATAATTCTATAGCATTTTGATGCTGTCCACGAGATCAGGTTTAGCAACCAGGGTATTGAGAGAACCCTAGGAAACAACGTGGAGGTTCATCTTGCGGCACTCGGAGGAAGGGGTAGTGAGTGCACCCGGAGGAACTTTATGGAGGTTCAGCTTTCTGAATTCTTCAACAAGCGAGGGCTGAACTTTGTGAACTTGGAGGTGGTTGCAGTAAGACTTGCTGCTCAAGGCATCAGCCATTACATTAGCCTTGCCTGGGGTATAGGATATATCCACGTCGAAGTCTGCAACAGTCTCCATCCATCTCTGCTGATGGAGGTTCAGATCTGGCTGAGTAAACAGATACTTCCGACTTTGGTGGTCAGTGAAGATCTCGCAACGATTACCGAGAAGGTAATGTCGCCACTGCTTCAGAGCATGAATGACAGCAGCAAGCTCGAGGTCGTGAACAGGGTAGTTTTCTTCATGAGGGCGCAGTTGATGAGAGGCATAAGCAATCACTCTGCGCTCTTGCATTAGGACACAACCTAATCCTTGACAGGAAGCGTCGCAGTAAATGATGAAGTCCTTCTTAGTATCAGGTGGAGCAAGCACTGGGGCAGAAGTCAACTAGTCTTTGAGCGCCTGGAAACTTTCCTGACACTTGTCTGTCCATTGGAACTTGACACCCTTATGCAACAGATTAGTGAGAGGCCTAGCAATCTTGGAGAAGTTCTCGACGAATCGACGGCAATAGCTGGAGATACCGAGAAAACTTTGGACTTGCTTGACATTCTTCGGAGGAGTCCAATCGAGAATAGTGTGGACTCGTTCAGGGTTGACAGCAATACCATCCTTGGAGATGACATGCCCAAGATAGGTTACTTCAGGGAGCCAGAATTCACACTTGGAATACTTAGCGTAGAGTTGATGCGCTCGAAGCTTTTCCAGCACAAGACGAAGATGTTCAGCTTGTTCTTCTTTGTTCTTGGAAAATACAAGGATATCGTCCAGATAAACACGACGAACTGAAGTGTGGGTCCCGTTCGTCATTGACTAGACTAACTAATCATGATTAATTAGTTTAATTAGTTGTTTAGTTTCATTAATCAAAATTAATTAATTTAATTAGTTCTTTAATTAAATAATTATTATTATTATTATTATTTAATTCTTTTTTATAAAATGTTCTGGGGTGGTCCCCGGCTGTCATTGGGCCAGGGACCCTAGCGGGCGCGCGGGCGGCATGTTTACGGGTGCGAACGCTAGCCCGATCGGGTGCTTGCCCAGGCCAACGGGGTGGGGCGCCATCGCCGGGCGACGACCGGGGCCACGGCGAGGTCGGCCGGGAACGACACCGGCGAGAGAGTGGCGGACAGCAGCGGAGGACGGCGGGGTCACGCGAGGGAGCGGCCGGGGAGCATCCCAGCAGAGGGTGAATGCGAGGCGTTGCAGCATCAGGCCGTCGGCGAGGCGTGGTGGGGCGCCGGAGTTGGCCGTGGGGCAGCAACGGTCGGCGCGAGCTGGGACGACGACCGCGGGGCTGGCAGCGAGCGAGCGCGGCGGAGCTAGAGCAGGGGCCGCGGGACGAGGCCGGAGCTCGACCAGAGCGAGCTCATGGCGGTGGGAGTGAGCAGAGGCGGTAGCAGGGCGAGTGCGGCCGCGTCAGGGGCACGCACGGAGCTGTGTGCGGTGCAGGCGAGCGGCGCGACTGGGGCATGCAGAGGCGGGGCGCGCGGGCTGAGGCGGGGCGCGCGTGCATGTTGGGTGAGCTTTAGGCACGTGTGCGACGCGAGGGAGGAGCGGGGCCGAGGTGTGGACCATGAGTGCGTGGGGGGCGCTAGCGAGCGCGCGCTGCGTGTGAAAGGGCACGATGTTACGGGGACATGCGCGCGCCGGCAGAGCAGTGCAGCAGCAGAAGTGGCGAGCAGAGGCGAGCGCGCGCGCGGCCAGCGAGCGGGGTGAGGGGAAGAGGAGGCCGAGGGCCTCACCGGGGTTCGTAGGGACGGGACAACGGGGGTCGGGGTGGTCGACAGGGATGACGGCGGAGAGGAACCAGGCCGGTGGGGAGGAGGAGGCGGGCCGGCGATGGCGGGCGCGATCGATCCGGGCGATGGGGTCATTCCCCCGATCCCGATCTGGATCGGGGAGGAGGAGGCGAACGTGGGGGGAGTGGGTGTCGGTGGGGGTTAGGGTTTGGGGTAGTGGGGGATATGGGCGCGGCTGATGGGCCGGCCTGGTAGCCTGCTGGGCCGTGGCCCAGTGGGGGAGGCCTTTTCTCTTTCTTTCTTTTTGTTTTGTTTTCTGTTTTGTTCCTTTTCTTTTCCTTTTCTTTATTTTCTTTTCTGTTTTATTTCATTTTAAATATTTAGGCATTCTGTAAAAGCATGGTTTATTTACCATAAACACCTAGGCATTAGTTGGCACACTCCGAACATTTTCTTTTTACTTTTTGAAAACTTTTGTTGTTTGCCATAATTTTGAATCAGTTTTTTGAACTAACACGAGATTAGAAACAGTAACGGAGATGACATAGCATCATTAACGTGGGATTACTGTAGCATGATTATCTGGGCGTTACAGTCAGCCTCCGAGGTCCACTCGAATGGGCCCTTCTTCTTCATCATCTTGAAGAACGGCAGGGCGTGCTCTCCCAGCTTGGAGATGAAGCGCCCCAACGAGGTCACGCAGCCCGCAAGCTTCTGCATGTCCTTGAGAGTTTGTGGTGGGCTCATGTCTTCTATTGCCTTGACCTTCTCCGGGTTAGCCTCAATCCCCCTGTGGGACACGAGGAGGCCCAGCATCTTGCTAGAGGGGACACCGAACACGCACTTCTTTGGGTTGAGTCACAGGTCTACCTGGCGCAGGCTTGCGAAGGTCTCCTCCAGGTCCTGAATCAAAGTCCTTGCCTCCCGAGACTTTACGACAATGTCATTGACGTAGGATTCAGCGTTCCTCCCGAGCTTCTAACCCTGGGCGATGTGCATCAGCCGCTGAAAGGTCGCACCTACGTTGTGCAGCCCAAACGGCATGCAAGTGTAGCAGTACACCCCACACGGGGTGAGGAAGGCCGTCTTCTCCACATCCTCCACTGCCATCTTGATCTGGTGATAGCCTGAAAACGCGTCCAGGAAGCACAGCAGGTCGCACTCGGCGGTGGAGTTGACAATCTGGTTGATGCGCGGGAGTGGGAACGGGTCTTGGGGACAGGCCTTGTTGAGGTTGGTGAAGTCGACACACATGCTCTCCTTCCTGGCTTTCTTCGGTATGACGACGTGGTTCGCCAGCCACTCAGGGTACCGAACCTCATGAATGACACCTGCTGTCTCTAGCTTGCGGGTTTCCTGGACGATGAAGGACTTGTAGGATCTAGAAGTAGATGTGTCTAGAGGGGGGGGGGGTGATTAGACACTTAGTGCTAAAGTTGCAATTTTTAGGCCTTTTTGGTTTGAGTGGAGTTTTAGGCACAATTTCAACATACACAATACATATCAAGCAAGCATGCAAAGAGTATATGAGCAGCGGAATGTAAAGCATGCAACTTGCAAGAATGTAAGGGGAAGGGTTTGGAGAATTCAAACGCAATTGGAGACACGGATGTTTTTCCCGTGGTTCGGATAGGTGGTGCTATCCTACATCCACGTTGATGGAGACTTCAACCCACTAAGGGTAACGGTTGCGCGAGTCCACGGAGGGCTCCACCCACGAAGGGTAACGGTTGCGCGATTCCACGGAGGGCTCCACCCACGAAGGGTAACGGTTGCGCGAGTCCACGGAGGGCTCCATCCACGAAGGGTCCACGAAGAAGCAACCACCCACAAAAAGGGTCCACGAAGAAGCAACCACCCACAAAGGGTCCACGAAGTAGCAACCTTGTCTATCCCACCATGGCCATCGCCCATGAAGGACTTGCCTCACTAGCGGTAGATCTTCACGAAGTAGGCGATCTCCTTGCCCTTACAAACTCCTTGGTTCAACTCCACAATCTTGTCGGAGGCTCCCAAGTGACACCTAGCCAATCTAGGAGACACCACTCTCCAAGAAGTAACAAATGGTGTGTAGGTAATGAACTCCTTGCTCTTGTGCTTCAAATGATAGTCTCCCCAACACTCAACTCTCTCTCATAGGATTTGGATCTGGTGGAAAGAAGATTTGAGTGAAAAGCAACTTGGGGAAGGCTAGAGATCAAGATTCATATGGTAGGAATGGAATATCTTGTTCTCAACACATGAGTAGGTGGTTCTCTCTCAGAACATATGAATTGGAATTGTGTATGTGTTCTGATGGCTCTCTCCATGAATGAAGAGGAGGTGGAGGGGTATATATAGCCTCCACACAAAATCCAACTGTTACACACAGTTTTCCAATCCCGGTGGGACCGAATCAAAAAACTCGGTCGGACCAAAAAGGTAAACCTAGTGACCATTAGAGATTTTCGGTGGGACTGACATGCAACTCGGTAGGACCGATATGGTTAGGGTTTGGGCATAACGTAATCTCGGTGAGACCGATTACACAAACTCGGTGGGACCGATTTTGGTAATAAGCTAACCAGAGAGTTGGTCAGGCAAACTCGGTGGGACCGATTTGCTCTTTCGGTGAGACCGAAAAGTTACAAAAAGGAAACACTGAATTTACATTGCAATCTCGGTGGGACCGATTCTCTCTTTCGGTGAGACCGAAAAGTTACGAAAGGGAAATAGAGAGTTTGCAATCCCATCTCGGTGAGACCGAGATCCCTATCGGTAGAACCGAATTGCTAGTGTTTGGCAGTGGCTTATGACAAGTGAAACTCGGTGGCGCCGGATAGAAAGAATCGGTAGGACCGAGTTTGGCTTAGGGTTTAGGTCATGTGTGGAAGTGGGAAAGTAGTTGAGAGTTTTGGAGCATATCACTAAGCACATGAAGCAAGAGGCTCATTAAGCAACACCTCATCCCTCCTTGATAGTATTGGCTTTTCCTATAGACTCAATGTGATCTTGGATCACTAAAATGTAAAATGAAGAGTCTTGAGCTTGAGGCTTTAGCCAATCCTTTGTCCTTAGCATCTTGAAGGAGTTCCCACAACCTTTAGTCCATGCCACTCCATTGTTGAACTTATCTGAAACATGCTAGATAGAAATGTTAGTCCAACAAGAGATATGTTGTCATCAATTATCAAAACCACCTAGGGAGCACTTGTCCTTTCAATCTCCCCCTTTTTGGTAATTGATGGCAACATACATCAAAGCTTTAGATAAAGATATAAAGAACAGCAAGGAAAGCTTTGGAAGGACATGTAACAAGCATAGGCTCCCCCTACATGTATGCACTCATGTAAATAAGAAATATAGAGGCATGTGAGATCATAACCATGACAGAGTAGGCAATGTGTTACATGTATCTTGGCCATATGCATCAGAGCAAAAGATTATCAAGGAGAATACCTTCATGCTCATGAGTCTTTCTTGCAAACAGTATGTACATAAGCAAGAACTCCTCATACTCATGATTTTGATGCATATACTTACCTTGTGGTCTTGAGTTGGCTTAGGATGGAATGAACCTGCACAAATAAAGTTAGATAACACAGGTACATCCACTAGCCAGAGTAAACAAAAGAAACCACAAGAATACCAAGACTGGGATGACATGTAGAGAGTGAGTGCAAGGTACCACATTGGATTCAACATGTCCCCAAGAATAAAGATATGCAATGAATTTGACTGATTTCTTTCCCTTAGGTGTCTTGCTCCCCCTGAATCTTACATGGGATATTGGGAGAAGATAGGGAACAGAAAATCAGAGCTGAAAGATACAAATGGATAGAACTTAATGCAAATAAGCGTATATGAACATGTCTTTCCCCCACAAAGACATGTGACATCTCTCCTCTTGAACATCAAGCATCTGGGATCCTTGAGTATTTTCTCTCCCTGGAAATCTCTCTCTCCCCCTTAATAACATCTGGGAAATCTCTCTCTCCCCCTTAACAACATCTGGGATCCTTGAGACTTTCTCTCCCCCTTGAGCTTTGATGTGCTTTGATGTGATCTCTTTCTCCTGCAAGCTTTGATGTGATCTCTCTCTCCCCCTTTGACATCAATTTCCAAGAAGGGCTTTCTGGAATCCGTCGTATAGGTTTGGTCCTTGAGACTCAGCACAAAGCAAAGGATAAAATTGTGATGCTTGTAGACGACAAGATTCATTGAGTGGAGCTGGATCAGAAGAAATGTAGAACAAGTGGCAAACTGTTTTTCTGATTCCAAAGTCGGTGGCACCGAGTGGCATATTTCGGTGGTACCGAAAAGATTCGGTTGGACCGAAAATTGCAAGTCGGTGAAACCGAGTTTACACAGAGAAAAACACTTGTCACCTCAGCTCACTAGACATGTAGGATCTCACAAAGATTTGCAATGAATTACCTAAAGGATTTGCAAGGAATTAAATGCAGAAAATGCAGAACAAAAACAAAGAGAAAAGAGAAGAAACTGAAAAATCTAGATGGAGTTTTTTTTGTTTTTTAAAAAGAGAAAGAAACTAAACATGCATGAGATACACACGAAAAGAACACAAGAGACCTTCATCTAGAGTTGGGCGGTGACATAGTCACCTATGTTAGAGTATATTAACTTAGGAGTCAAGTGAGAACACTTGATCATAGGTCATACTCATCGTTTAAGCTCAAAATGGGGTTACCATTTTTCGTTTAAGCATCTTGATGTATTCACATCTTGTTGAGTTGCTTTGACTCATGTCTTGGAGTAAAGCTTCTCTAAGATGGAATAACATACCTTGGGTGGTGGTGTGGTTCTTGCTCATGTAGTTGAACTTGTGTGGGTGCTCAAGGTTGATGTAGCTCATCAAGAGTTGGGAGCACCACTTGGAGTTTGAGTTCATCTACCTACATGGGTTAGTTCTTGCAAGGAAGAGCACTTGTGTATCCAAAAATGACAATCATGAAGCTCAACATAGAATTTGTCAAAGGATATGTTTGAATGGTTTTGTGCTTCCTTGTCTTCAACCACCATTGTGTAGAGTCTTGGTGATGTAGAGATTGCTCAAGATGTGAGTGAGTCGCAATCTCATGGAATTAGATTTAACCAAGCACCTACATGGGTTAGACAACATGCAAGGTACAAATATATCCAAGACATAAGATAGTCATCATAAGAGATATATCATGGATTAGTCATAAGCTCATGTCTTGCATGTATCCAATGGAGTTTCTACTCCATGTTCGAAGCATCAATGATGTTCAATTCACCTCTCAACCTGCAAAATACTTTCTCATCAAGAGGTTTAGTAAATATATCCGCTAATTGCTTATTGGTGCGGACATGCTTAAGATCAATGTCACCCTTAGCAACATGATCTCGAATGAAATGATGACGAACTTCAATATGCTTAGTTTGAGAATGTTGTACAGGATTATGACCAATTTTGATAGCACTTTCATTGTCACAAAGTAGTGGAACATGTTTCACATAGATCCCATAATCTTTAAGAGTTTGGGTCATCTAAAGTAATTGAGCACAACATGAACCAGCGACAATGTATTCCGCTTCGGCGGTGGATAAGGATACCGAGTTTTGTTTCTTGGAAGATCAAGACACAAGAGATCTACCAAGAAATTGACAAGTACCCGAAGTGGAATTTCTATCAACCTTATCTCCGGCATAATCCGAGTCGTAATAGCCAACAAGATCAAAAGAAGACCTCTTAGGATACCAAATGCCAAAATTTGGTGTATGGATTAAATATCTCACTATCCTTTTCACAGCCTTAAGATGACATTCTTTAGGAGCAGCTTGATATCGTGCACACATGCACACACTTAGCATAATATCAGGACGTGAAGCACATAGGTATAACAATGAACCAATCATAGAGCGATAAACCTTTTGATCAACGGGTTCACCATCTTTGGTCAAATCATTATGTCCACTAGTAGGCATGGGCATAGACATACCTTTGCATTCTTGCATATTGAACTTCTTGAATAAGTCCTTGGTGTACTTTGTTTGAGAGACAAATGTACCTTCCTTAGTTTGCTTGATTTGCAAACCGAGAAAGAATTTGAGTTCACTCATCATAGACATCTCAAACTTCTCTGACATTAGCTTTCCAAACTTTTCACTAAAGAGAGGGTTAGTTGAACCAAATATGATATCATCAACATAAATTTGGCATACAAATAGTTCTCCATTAAACCTTTTAGTAAAAAGAGTAGAATCAAGTTTACCAATTTCAAAACCACTTGTAGTAAGGAACTTGGTCAAGCATTTATACCATGCTCTAGGAGCTTGTTTAAGACCATAAAGAGCTTTGTGAAGTTTGTAAACATGATTTGGTTTCTTAGGATTGATAAAACCGGGAGGTTGTTTGACATAAACTTCCTCCTCTATTTCACCATTTATAAAAGCACTTTTGATGTCCATTTGGTACAAGGTGATATTATGGTGATTAGCATAGGCAAGTAAGATGCGAATGGACTCAAGTCTAGCAACGGGAGCATATGTCTCACCATAGTCCATGCCTTCGACTTGTGTGTATCCTTGGGCGACGAGATGTGCTTTGTTGCGAACCACTTGTCCATCTTCATCTTGCTTGTTGCGAAACACCCATTTGGTACCAATGATGTTGTGGTTGTTGTCGGGCTTCTCAACCAATGTCCAAACTTGGTTTCTCTCAAAGTTGTGTAGCTCTTCATGCATAGCATTTATCCAATCCGGATCTTCCAATGCTTCTTCAACCTTCATAGGTTCAATGCTAGAGATGAATGAATAGTTTTCACAAAAGTTAGCTAAACGAGTTTTTGAGCGAGTGTTTCTCCCGGTTTGTATATCATTGAGGATTTGCTCGACGGGATGATCTTTGGCAATTCTTGCTCGAACTCGTGAGAGCTTTTGCTTGGGTCTTTGTTGAACATCTTCTTCATCTTGTTCTTCTTCTTGGCCTTCTTCATTGTTGACGTCATCGCTCTCTTGTCGTGGTGGAGAAGGAGGTTGTTGATGTTCGTCTTGATGCATTTCCTCGTTTTCTTCATCTTGGTGTGTCCCACTTGTGGATGCTTCCGTGTCAATTCTTGGTTCACCTTGTCGTGAAGTAGAAGCTTCCACTTGGACGGATGAAGTACTCTCCTTCACCTCCGTTGGACGAATTTTGCCAATGGACAAGTCTTGGATTGCTTCTGAAGGGTCTTTGTCTCCTACATCAATTGGCAATTGCTCTACTTGCGAGCCATTAGATTCATCAAACTTCACATCTACCGTCTCTTCAACCTTTCGGGTGAAATTGTTGTAGACACGGTAAGTGTGAGAGTTTGAGCCATAACCAAGTAGAAAACCTTCATGAGATTTAGGAGCAAACTTTGAACGACGATGCTTATCAAGAATGTAGCACTTTGAGCCGAATACTCGAAAGTATCCAACTTGGGGTTTGTTACCGGTGAGAAGCTCGTATGCCGTCTTGCCGAGTAGCTTGTGAAGATATAAGCGATTTGTTGCGTGACAAGCTGTCTCAACCGCTTCTGCCCAAAAGTGCTTCGGCGTCTTGTATTCATCAAGCATCGTTCTTGCCATTTCGATGAGCGTCCGGTTCTTCCTCTCAACGACTCCATTTTGTTGAGGTGTGTACGTAGCCGAGAACTCGTGTGAAATCCCTTCTTCGTCAAGAAAGGTGTCCACATTTGCGTTCTTGAACTCCGTTCCGTTGTCACTCCGAACCTTCTTGATCTTCACGTCAAACTGATTTTGGGCCTTCCTAGCGAAGTTTTTGAAGATCTTCTGGACCTGCGACTTGTCATTAAGAAAGAACACCCACGTAAATCTTGAAAAATCATCAACTATAACTAGACCAAAAGAATTTCCACCGAGACTCTTGTAGGCGTTGGGACCAAAAAGATCCATATGAAGTAGCTCGAGTGGCCTCCTTGTGGTCATGATGTTCTTCACGGGATGTCTTCCTCCAACCTGTTTACCTGCTTGACAAGCACTGCAAAGTCTATCCTTATCAAATATGACATCGTTAACTCCAAGGATATGATTTCCTTTAATAAGCTTGTCAAGGTTTCTCATGCCAACGTGACCTAGTCGTCTATGCCACAACCAACCTTTTGAGGATTTAGCAACAAAGCAAGTTTTAGGTTGTGCCTTTTTAGAGAAATCGACAATGTAAAGATCACCTCTACGCATACCGGTAAAGACCATTTTATGATTGTCTCGACGAAATACTTGGCAATCTACCTCAGTAAATAGGACATTCAAACCGAAATCAGCAAGTCTAGATACTGAAAGTAAGTTGTAGCCGAGAGATTCAACGAGCATGACATTTTGAATGGAACTATCATGTGAGATGGCCACCTTACCAAGGCCAACCACTTTACCCTTTGAATTATCACCAAAGGTGACATATTTTCGAGGGCCGTCATTTTCAGCAAGCTCACGAAACATCTCTTCATCTCCGGTCATATGATCAGTACATCCACTATCAAGAACCCATTCCTTTCCTCCTGATTCATATCCCCGAAGATTTGCCATAAGACCAAAATGTCTCATTGCATCATCAAGATCGAAGTCACTATCATCATCATCATCATAGTATCCATGTTCATCATGATCTTGTGACTCATCATTTCCTAGAGAGGGTAATTCATTAGATAAATGATCATCAAAGTGGTCACTTTTATGAATTCTTATAGCTTCGAATATGATATCACTAATGATTCCAACATCTCCTTTAGCATGCTTAAGATTGGTAAGTTCAAATAGACAATTACCAAAACTAGGATCACTAGAGTTCATCTTACTCAAGGCAATAGATTTATGGAGAATTTCATCCAAAGTTTTCAAGGAATGATCGGGAAATCGTTCCTCAAGAAATTTCCATATAGTATAGGCACAATTAAGAGTAGGCAAACTAGCAATCAAATTTTTGGGCAATCCTCTAATGATGAGCTCAATAGTTCTAAGATTGCGAATCATGTCAATATCTTCATCTAGGGTAGGATGCAAAGGATCAATATGAGGTGCACAAGGGCTAGCAATATACTTGTTCAAATGATATTGATTGAAAATTACAAGCATCTCATTTTTCCACTCATGAAAATACTCTCCATCAAGAATAGGCACTCTATGTCTAAGACTCCCTAAGGTAGACACATCCATCTTCCTCCAATGGTGATTAAACCAAGGCAATGGAGACCAAAGCTCTGATACCACTTGTAGGATCTAGAAGTAGATGTGTCTAGAGGGGGGGTGATTAGACACTTAGTGCTAAAGTTGCAATTTTTAGGCCTTTTTGGTTTGAGTGGAGTTTTAGGCACAATTTCAACATACACAATACATATCAAGCAAGCATGCAAAGAGTATATGAGCAGCGGAATGTAAAGCATGCAACTTGCAAGAATGTAAGGGGAAGGGTTTGGAGAATTCAAACGCAATTGGAGACACGGATGTTTTTCCCGTGGTTCGGATAGGTGGTGCTATCCTACATCCACGTTGATGGAGACTTCAACCCACGAAGGGTAACGGTTGCGCGAGTCCACGGAGGGCTTCACCCACGATGGGTAACGGTTGCGCGAGTCCACGGAGGGCTCCACCCACGAAGGGTAACGGTTGCGCGAGTCCACAGAGGGCTCCACCCACGAAGGGTCCACGAAGAAGCAACCACCCACAAAGGGTCCACGAAGAAGCAACCGCCCACAAAGGGTCCACGAAGTAGCAACCTTGTCTATCCCACCATGGCCATCGCCCACGAAGGACTTGCCTCACTAGCGGTAGATCTTCACGAAGTAGGCGATCTCCTTGCCCTTACGAACTCCTTGGTTCAACTCCACAATCTTGTCGGAGGCTCCCAAGTGACACCTAGCCAATCTAGGAGACACCACTCTCCAAGAAGTAACAAATGGTGTGTAGGTAATGAACTCCTTGCTCTTGTGCTTCAAATGATAGTCTCCCCAACACTCAACTCTCTCTCATAGGATTTGGATCTGGTGGAAAGAAGATTTGAGTGGAAAGCAACTTGGGGAAGGCTAGAGATCAAGATTCATATGGTAGGAATGGAATATCTTGGTCTCAGCACATGAGTAGGTGGTTCTCTCTCAGAACATATGAGTTGGAATTGTGTATGTGTTCTGATGGCTCTCTCCATGAATGAAGAGGAGGTGGAGGGGTATATATAGCCTCCATACAAAATCCAATCGTTACACACAGTTTTCCAATCTCGGTGGGACCGAATCAAAAAACTTGGTCGGACCGAAAAGGTAAACCTAGTGACCGTTAGAGATTTTCGGAGGGACTGACATGCAACTCGGTAGGACCGATATGGTTAGGGTTTGGGCATAACGTAATCTCAGTGGGACCGATTACACAAACTCGGTGGGACAGATTTTGGTAATAAGCTAACCAGAGAGTTGGTCAGGCAAACTCGGTGGGACCGATTTGCTCTTTCGGTGAGACCGAAAAGTTACAAAAAGGAAACACTGAATTTACATTGCAATCTCGGTGGGACCGATTCTCTCTTTTGGTGAGACCGAAAAGTTACGAAAGGGAAACAGAGAGTTTGCAATCCCATCTCAGTGAGACCGAGATCCCTATCGGTAGAACCGAATTGCTAGGGTTTGGTAGTGGCTTATGACAAGTGAAACTCGGTGGCTCCGGATAGAAAGAATCGGTAGGACCGAGTTTGGCTTAGGGTTTAGGTCATGTGTGCAAGTGGGAAAGTAGTTGAGAGTTTTGGAGCATATCACTAAGCACATGAAGCAAGAGGCTCATTAAGCAACACCTCATCCCTCCTTGATAGTATTGGCTTTTCCTATAGACTCAATGTGATCTTGGATCACTAAAATGTAAAATGAAGAGTCTTGAGCTTGAGGCTTTAGCCAATCCTTTGTCCTTAGCATCTTGAAGGAGTTCCCACAACCTTTAGTCCATGCCACTCCATCGTTCAACTTATCTGAAACATGCTAGATAGAAATGTTAGTCCAACAAGAGATATGTTGTCATCAATTATCAAAACCACCTAGGGAGCACTTGTGCTTTCAGGACTGCTTCTCTATGGACTGTCGCCGCGCCTTCTGCTTCATATGGCGCACATTGGGGCACACCCTCTAGTGATACTCGTTCACCCCTCTTGGGACCCCTACTAGCTGCTTCGGTTCCCAGGCGAATACATCCTTGTTCGCGCACAGGAACCTCACCAATGCCTCCTCTTGGTCCAAGTCGAGGTTGGTGCCTATGGTGAAGGAGGCTCCTAAGGACCCATCTTCCTGGACCGACACCTTCTTTGTTTCGGCCCGATCTTGAGCAAACAACTGCTTCCTCTTTGTTGGCGCGGCCTCACTGGCCGGTCACGCTGCCGCGGCTGTTTCGAGGGCAAACTTGAGCGCCACCAGAGCCTCCTTGGTGTCTCCAACTACGGTGAGGACGTCCTTGCTTCCGGGCATCTTCATGAGGTTGTAGGTCGGATGGGTCGCCGCCATAAACTGAGCCAGAGCCGGGTATCCGAGGATGGCCTTCTACGGGAGGCCAATGTGGCCGATGTCGAAGTCTATCAGCACAGTGCGGTAGTTGTTGTGAATGCCGAAGGTCACAGGAAGGTGGATCTGCCCCAGGGGGCTGGTGGAGCCGCCACCGACCCGGTAGAAGGGCTTCCTGTGGTGGAGCCATTCGAGTGGTATGTGAAGAAGGCTAAAAGCCTCCATAGAGAGAATGTTGAGGTTGGCACCGCTGTTGATGAGGGTCTTGGTGACGTCTACGCTGCAGATGGTGGGTGTGCAAAGCATTGGAAGCATGCCTGAGCCGACGGTGGTGACGGGGTGATCCCCCGAGTCGAAGGCGAGGTCAGCCTTGGGCGCCGCCCAGCCCGGGGGAGCTCGTTGCCGCACAGAAGTGGTGCCAATCTGGCGGAAGAATGGCTTGGTGTGACGGTCGGAGGGCGGTGCTCGCGAGTCGCCAAGGAGGGCCCCGACGGCGAGGGGCGCCGGTGTCGCAAAGTGCGCGACGAAGAGGCCGTTTAGGTCCTCCCAAGATGCCACTGAGGATCCTGGGAGGGCGAGCAGCCAGGTGCATGGTGCACCAGTGAGGGCCATGGGAAGCCAGTTGGCAACGACCTTGTCGTCGCCCCAGCCTTCAGGATGACCTTTTCATATGCCAGCAGGATGGCTGACGGGTCCGCTGCACCGTCATAGCGCGGCAGCATCTCCGGCTTGAACTTGGGTGGCCATTGTACATGTCCCAAGGTGGGGGCAAAGGCCCTGAGCCCCCTGGCATTGTCATGGGTGTCCGTCATCCCAGCCGGGGGAGCAATGCTGGCCATGGGGACAAGGCGCGAAGGTGGCGGAGCGTGGATTAACGGAAAGAAAGCTTCAGCGCAACCCCTACCTGGTGCGCCAAATGTCGGATTTCGAGTTCCGGCAAAACCCTTGAGGTTCAAACTCTGGGGTGTGCATGAATATCTCTCCTCCCCCTAGCTCACGCTCTCGCCACAATCTCAAAGCTTAGGTCGTCGAACTCACAGAACAAAGGACACATGGTTTATACTGGTTCGGGCCACCGATGTGGTGCAATACCCTACTCCAGTGTGGTGTGGTGGATTGTCTCTTGGGCTGAGGATGAACGAGTACAAGGGAAGAACAGCCTCCTGAGGGGAGGTGTCCTTGAGCTCGGTGAGCTTGTGTGGTTGAGGATGATCTGAATGGTCTAAGACCAGTTCCTCCCCCTCCTATTCTGGTGGCTAGTCCTATTTATAGAGGCCCTGGTCCTCTTCCCAAACGTAGGTGGGAAGGGATCCAACAACGGCCAAATTTGAAGGGAGACAACTAGTACAAGTTATCCTGACAAAAGGTGGTCTTCGCCTGCCAAAGGCTCTGGTGGTGACGCCGTCCTGGGCTCCATGGTGACCTCTGTCCTGCCGTCCTGCTGGTCTTGGTCTTGTTGCACCGATATGGAAACCTTTGCCTGATGCCTCGGGAATCCTCGCCCGCGCTTGCCTCTTTAGCACCAAAGAGCAAATGAGTACACTGCACGCGCTGGCGCCCGCCTGGCCTTGGTCATCATTGCTTGCATCATAGGGACCTCGCGAGGTGCCCCTCGCCTTGCTCTCTCCGCCCCTCGCGAGCTAGCCTGGTGAGGCCGCCCCTGAGGAGGTCTTGTGTCATCCGCCTCGCGAGGCTTGGTCCCTCACAAGGGTCTTGAGTGTTCGCTGATGAGGATGGGCCGTATAGGACTGCTGGTGGAGCCACGCAGTGGGCCGCAGGCAGGCAAGTCTAGGGACCCCCGTTCCCAGGATGCGACACCATCACCAAGGAAGTTTCATGGTTTCGAGGGGGAAATCACCAAGATTGAAGGTGGATCCAAATTTGCTTTGTCCTTTGTCCATGAGTTTTTTATACGATGAACATACAACCTGCAAATCACAGTGTTCAAATTTGGCACTTTTCGGGTTCATTTGCCATATTTAGGGGATTATATGCATTTCCTTGGCATTAATGCACATAATTCAAGTTCAAACAATTGGTGCATGAAAGGGTGCACAAGAACGGCCTAGAAAACCATGCTCGTGCCATTTAGTAAATTCTCATGCCACTTAGAAGGAAGGGACAGATATTTCGATGAAATGTGTGGCAATACTCAACCACAAACGTTTGTTTATTGGGTTTTCAACTATAGAAAAAATGAAATAAATGCTTGAAAAACATGATGCTTGGCATGGTGTGCCATGGTATGACCTCACCATGCACTGGTAAAAAATAGAGAAGGTTTGGCTTATGCAAGCCCTTCATAAATCAAACCATCACCAAAGAAGTTAGATGCTTTCGAGAGGGAAATCACCAAGATTGAAGGGGAATCCAAATTTTCTTTGTTCTTTGCCCTGGAGTTATTTTCTACGACGAACATACACCCTGCAAATCACCGTGTTCAAATTTGGCATTTTTCCGGGCTCATTTACCATATTTAGGGGATTATGTGCATTTTCTAGGCATTTAGCGCATATCAATCGAATCCAGCTACAGGTGCACGGGTGTGATGTGACGGATGTGGATTGCCCTTCGATCGTGGCGCATCCTATGGTGCACATGCACAATCCGCGTGGCTGGGGTTCCGGCCGATCATAACACAACGCACAATAGGCTCGGCGCACACTATTTCCAAAAGCGACGGAGATGAACCATGTGCGATAATGAACGAGCAAAATTGTAAGGGGAGCCAAATTTCTGTTGTCCTTTGTCGTTGAGCTCTTGAATACCACCGCATTGTACGGCTGCCCGCCCCCTCCATCCCAGAGCTCTCTCTAGACGTCGTCCATGGCACCACAATGCACAGTAACTGGTAAGGAAGCGATGGCATCCTGGTGCGCCGCGTTCCTCGCCGCCCGTGACCGCTCACATGGTAAGGAAGCAATGGCATCTAGCCGCGCTGAGTTCATCGCCGCCGGCGGCCAAACAGTTACATGGGCGGACTTTGAGGCTGCCATGGCCGAATGGGTGGCGGATCTAGAGGTGGCCAAAGCCGCATAGAAGGAACGGTAAAGGCAGAAAGCAGACAAGAAAAGAGAGTCCCGCCGCCACAAGAAAAAATAGGTTGCACGCCATGGTGAGGAGAGCTGGGTGGATATCAAAGCACGGTGGGATGCCACCTACAAGGCCAGGAAGGAGAACGCCGGCGTCTGGCCAGCATGCCCCGATGGCAGCATGTGAGAAGTAGTTTAAGTTTGTAGTATTAGAGAAAATTACCAGTAGTACTTTAAGTTTGTAGTATTAACGTACAATGTCAGTAAGAGCATTCTTTGAGGGCTTTGAGCGTTGATTAGCATGTGTTCCCATGTTTTTTTTGCATTAATCATTAGAAGATCACAAAACACACGGTTTCTATGCCATACCTATCTGCTTTTTTTGCATTAATGACCCATAAGTCAGTTACCTATGCGATGTTTCCTAATAAACCAGGCATACCATTGACCGAAAAAATCAAGTACAGTTATACTTTTTTTTGGAGACGGGATCTGCCAACTTTCTTTTTCTCGCACACGAGTATTTTACGCGCTTCATCCGCGTTGTGTGTTTCCCCCACCCAAGTTTGAGGTTTCGTAGCGAAATTTTCATTAGGCGCGCGATTTCAGAATTTATTCCTCCAACCACATCCCCACCCTTAGTATCCTCCCCTCATGCCTCCCCCTACCGGCATCTCAAACCACTGCCGCCGCGACCACAGCTTCAACAACATCTACGTTCTGCTCAGATCTGTCGGTGCAAGATCAACTGTGCACAGTCGCAATATCAAGATTGAAGCACTAGCTCAAGACAGGGATTGAAGGCCCAAGAGATTTGAAGAACCTGTATGCAACCAAGGAGGACCACTGATTGGTCACAGAACAAGATATCTACAAGGAAAGAGCCTCCCTCACTGGGAAGGCGAGCCCGGCAAGGGGCTAGGCCACCACCTGCAGCAAGCAACCAAGACTCCCCGGCAGCGCCTGCCGGGGCTTGCGAGGCCTGAAACACCCCGCCAACCACGCAAGACGAACCATGTCATCAATCAGTGCGGTGTCAAGCCGCAAGGTGATTAACTGGCAGCATTTACCACATGGTAGCCATCTCCTACAGAAGAAACCCACAGGTGACACCCGTCCAGCGATGTGTCAAGAGAACAGGTGCAGAGCTGGTGAGATAAGCCCGACAGGCCTGGCCGGGCAAGTAGTGATGTGACACTGTGTGGTGCATTTAATGCACCCTGCCAACACGCAGAGTTAGGTATGATAGCACTATTTTCTATCATATCAGTGGGTAACGACTATTTTGCCACTATGGTGACCCCTTAATCTATAAAAGGAGGCCCATGGCAATCGTAGGAGGGGGTTAGAGGAAATTGACAACCCAAGGCGCCATACGCTTGTGGTCACCTTAGCCCTGAGGTAGGCCTTGCGGGGCAAGTGTACAGCGCACCACCATGTTCATTTCCACCATCAATCCAACAAAGCAGGAGTAGGGTCTTATGCTTCGCGGCGGCCCAAACCTGGGTAAATTGCTTGTGTGCTCTCTGTCGTGCTGCCGCGCGTTGGTCTGCTTTTTGTGCAATGCGACGTCCCCCGCCGAACCAGCAAGGGGCTGCCCGGTCCCATTGGTGGCCGCGGATATCCCGCGACATCTTTGGCGCGCCAGGCAGGGGGCTCACTTGTGCGAACCTGAAAGTGCACACATCACGTCATCTTCGTTACCATCTTCATCTTTGACGACGCCATCGACCATGGCGCACAAGAGGAAGAAGTCCGGCCTTTCGGGCCAGCCATCTACCTTGAAGCCTCCGCCCCCCGCAGCTCCAGCTACCACGGGGGATGCGGGGACAAGTGAGGACGTGAGCGCTGCTGGGGGCGTGGTAGGAGTACGTGGCGCCATCGCTACTCCCCTTTACAGCAGGCACGAGGGCTGAAGGCATCGGAGGAGAACACCTTCAGCAGTGTTTCGACGGTCAAGCTCCGCAAGGTATGGACGGGAGGGTGACTCCACTTACACCCCTTCCTCCCACCGACAGGCGCAACCACAACAACGGCGCTTGGTTCGGGATGAGCCACCGTCCTCCGGTCATCCCTACCATGGGGGCAGTCACGGCACATGTGTCTCCTCCTAGACGAGCCGACCCAACCACTGGACCCGACGAAGCCGCGGACCCTCGAGTGCCATCACCAAGCGACCCCGCTGCCCAGGTGGCTGCCCCACCACCTTCGCTGCCGCGGGCACCGTCAGGAGCCAGGCGATGGTGCGGTCGAGGTCGTCAACGTCCATGCCAGGCATAGCCACAAAGC
Organism: Triticum aestivum; assembly: GCF_018294505.1. NCBI lineage: Eukaryota > Viridiplantae > Streptophyta > Magnoliopsida > Poales > Poaceae > Triticum > Triticum aestivum. The sequence goes on from NC_057812.1 coordinate 527,375,130, forward strand.
CTATGGCGCGGGCCCAGCTGCTACTAAGGTTCCCACCAACAGCAGAGCAAATGGATGAATGGTGTGCCACCATCCAAAGTCTGCTCGGTTTCGCTGAGGCTGGGAGCTCGCGGCGCGCTAGCCCGCCACGACCTCCCCAAGTGACGACAACTGCTCGTACTGCTGGCCGAATGGAGGGGGCTGCCCCTACCGTGCAGTCCCCACCATGGCAGCAGGCGCGGGCGCAGCAAGATCATGATCTCGACGAAGTCTCGATGGCCTCTTCCGACCCTCGAGAATGTCCGGGCCAACTACGGACCTTGGAAGATAGGCGGCGTGAAGACGCGCGCGTCATTGTGGGACGGCCTGTGGCGGCCTCAATGTCGATGAGCCTGCGTTCGGTGTTGGCGGGTGCCTACCTTTCGAGGTCGACTGCCCTGCCTTTACGCGTGAGCTACGACAAGTCCGTTGGCCGTCCATCCGCATGTTCAAGCCGGATATACTAGAGAAGTACGACGAGAGACTGAACCCAGCAGAGTTCCTGAGCATCTACACCATCGTTGTTCAGGCTGCCGGGGGAAGAGACGAGAAGGTGTTCGCCCACTACTTCCCGTTGTCTCTAAAGTCCAACGTGAGATCTTGGCTCATGCACCTGCCGGAGAACTCCATTTCATCATGGGCAGACATGTGCCCCGAGTTCATCGGTGCCTTCACCGGTGGCCATCGGGAGCCCGGCAGGCCCATCGACCTACAACTTTTCCAGCAGAAAGATGGAGAGACTCTCCGTAAGTATTTACAAAGATTCAGTAAAGTCCATAGTAATATTCCGAATATCCATCCAGCAGCTGTTATAGAAGCCTTCTAGTCCAATGCGCGCAACTGTAACATTCGTTCTAAGATGAATGTGCGGTTGCCCAAGACGGTGAAGGAGCTATACACACTAGTGGATATGTGTGCTCGGGTGGAGGAAGGAAGCAAGTTGCCCGGAGAGGAGGATTGCATCAATGTTGATTCAGAGGAAGAAGATGAATCAACCAGTCAAAGAAAAGGCAAGAAGCACAACAAGAAGCCAAGAGATAAGACAATGATGACTGTGGAAGGTTCTGGCATGCCTAGTACCGGCAAGAAGGCCAAGGTTGAGGGGCCCGGCAAGGAAGTTGCCGCGTGTACTGCCTGTCAGGAAGCTTCTTTCACGGAGAAAGCCGGGAAAGGTGAAGGGCCGTACTGCAAGATCCACCGGACCAAGGGCCACGACCTCCATGAATGTTATCAAGTTGAGCAGCTTGTCAAGAGACAGAGAGCAGAGTATGATAAGCGTGATAAGGAGAAAGGTCAGAATGCTGCTAGCGGAAAGGGCCGAGGCAGTGAAGCAAACCGCCCCGGTAAACCCTTTCAGAACCAAGGAAAACTCACCAAGGGCCAAGAGAAGGAAACCTGTGATGATTTGAGTGATGGAGGGAATGAAGAGGAAACTAGTGAGCAGGAATTTCAGAGGGCCACTGGCGGTTTATGCATTGATGGGGGTGCATCCTTGCACTCCTCCCATCGCCAGCTCAAGTGATGGGCACGAGAGGTCAATGCTTTGGAGCCAGCGCCAGAGACCCAGAAGCGGCTCAAATGGTCCCGCACGCCCATCATCTTTGATGAGGAGGACAACCCTTGCCGCACCACCACGGTAGGTTGTTTGCCGTTGTTGGTTTCCCCAACAATTCGCAACCTCAAGGTCACCAAGATGTTAGTGGATGGCGGGGCCGGGTTGAATCTGATTTCCCCAGCAGTTATTAACAAGCTTCGGATAGGAGAGGAAGAGCTGGAGGTTACCGACACGTTTCAAGGAGTCAATCCCAACAGGAGCTTTCCCAAGGGAAAAACTACGTTGCTGGTGACGTTTGGGGGAGAGCTAAACTATAGGATTGAGAAGATTGTGTTTGAGATACCCCTGTCATATAATGGGATTCTGGGACAACCGGCCTTGGCCAAGTTCATGGCAGCATCCCATTATGCTTACAACACCTTGAGGATGCCTGTGCCATTGGGATTCATCACCATCCCATTAGATGAGAAGGATGCGATTATCTGTGTGCACGGGATGTATCGGGATGCCGTCCCAGCAGAGGCTGTGGCGGCAATGGTCCCTGCCAAGGAAAGCAAATGAAAGAAGAGGGATTGTAGGATCTCCGGCAAGGAGTCCAGGAAGTGTGCCCCCTTCGAGTGCACAACACCCGTTGACGACGTGCCGGAGTGTCCCAACAGCAAGAGATCCAAGGTTACAACACCCCAAGTGAATAAGGTCCCGGCAGGGCAGACTGGTGTTGATGGTACTTTCACCATCAGCGCCACCCTTGACGACAAATAGGAAAGAACGCTCATTGCCTTCCTGCGGGCGAATATCAATGTGTTTGCCTGGCAACCATCTGATATCCCCGGTGTTCCCACGGAGGTAATCGAGCACCACATTGTTGTCGGCCCACATGCCCGACCCGTCAAGCAGAAAGTTAGGAAGCATGACTTGGAGCGGCAGCAGTTCATTGCCGAGGAAATCAAGAAGTTAGAGGCAGCTGGATTGGTCAGAGGAGTACTGCACCCTACATGGTTGGAAAACCCAGTGGTAGTTCGGAAGGCGAATGGGAAATGGAGGCTTTGCATTGATTTCACATATCTCAATAAGGCATTGCCCAAAGGACCCATTCCCCTTGTCGCGCATCGATTAGATTGTGGATTCTACTTCAGGGTGCGATCTGCTCTCCTTTTTGGATGCATACTCCGGATATCACCAGATCTTCATGTCCAATTAAGATGAGGAGAAAACATCATTCATCACTCCATGTGGTATATACTATTTTGTCCGCATACCTTTCGGATTGAAGAGTGTCGGGTCTACTTTTGCAAGAGCAGGCCAGATTGGTTTTGAGCCACAACTGCATAGAAACATAGAAGCTTATATATATGGACGACATTGTAGTCAAAACCAAGGATAAGGCTACCCTTATCCAGGATTTGGAGAAGACATTTGCTAATTTGCACAAGATCAACCTGAAGCTTAACCCAGAGAAGTGCGTATTCGGAATTCCCTCCAGCAAGATACTTGGATTCTTCGTGTCCCACCAGGGAATCGAAGCTAACCCCGACAAGATCAAGGCTATTGAGCAGATCCAAGCACCAAGGATAGTTAAGGATGTGAGGCGCTTGACGGGATGCTTTTCCGCGCTAACCAGATTCATTTCCAAGTCTGTCGAGCGTGCCATGTCGTTCTTCAAAATTTTGAAGAAGGCAGGGCCTATGAAGTGGACCTCGGAAGCAGATACAACCTTGCAAGAGTTGAAGGCTTACCTGTCATCTGTGCCTACCTTGGATGCACGCAAATCTCAAGAGCTGTTACTGCTTTACTTGGCAGCAACCAACCAAGTGGTCAGTGCAGCCTTTGTAGCACAGCGAGAAGTGGATGAAGCGGAGAGCGGCCAGACCATGATAGAGTCAGAAGAGGATCAGAACAGCAGTAAGCACGGCAATGAGTGCAACCCCAAGGACGCGGCAAGGAAGAAAGTGGTGCAACGCCCAGTGTACTTCGTCAGATCCTTGTTGCAAGGGGCTAGATCGAGGTACTCTGGTGTGCAAAAGTTGATCTTTGGCCTCGTCATGGCCTCAAGGAAACTGCGCCACTACTTCCAAGCCCATGAGATCACGGTTGTCACTCGTTTTCCGTTGCAGAGGATACTCCGAAACCCTGTGGCTATTGGCAGAATAGTGGAGTGGCTTTGGAGTTATCCAGTTTTGGTTTGATGTTTGAGAGCACTTCAACCATTCAAAGCAGGGCGCTGGTAGAGTTTATTGGAGAATGGACACCAACCCCTGATGAGGAAGCAACGGAAACATCTCTCCCGGGCAAGGAATCACCCCAAGAATGGATTATTTATTTTTATGGTGCTTTTTCCCTACAAGGTGCAGGAGCTGGCGTGCTTCTTGTTGCTCCCTCCCGGGAGCACCTGAAGTATGTCATACAAATGCACTTTACCCGGGAAGAAGCCACCAACAATACAGTTGAGTATGAAGGGCTCCTTGCCGGGCTCAGGATTGTAGCAGAATTGGTAATCAAGAAGCTGATCATTCAAGGAGATTCATAGTTAGTGGTGAGACAAGTCAACAAGGATTATCAAAGCCCATTGATGGAAGCATACGTTAAGGAAGTAAGGAGGTTAGACGAATGCTTTGACGGGTTGCAAACAGAGCACGTACCCCATGTGGAAAACAACATAGCTGATCACCTGTCAAAGTGTGCTACGCAGAAGCTTCCTGTGGAACCAGGAACTTTTGTTCTCCACCTCTCTCAACCCTCCGTATCACCAACCACAATGGCCTGGAAAAGAAGAAAGTTGGACTACGGTAAGCCTCTCCCGATCGAGCCATCCGCTCCCGGCAGAGATCCTGCTGGAAACAACTCCTCACAGCTTGCCGGACCACCCCCTCCAGCCGGGCCTATGGACCTCGCGAATGAGGCTGGTGCTCCCGCAGCTGTGGAGGTGCCGCTAGTCCATGTTGCCGAGCCTCAGGCTCCAACTTGGGCAAGGCACATCATCCGCTTCCTCCAAAACGGAGAACTCCCCGGCGACACAGATGAAGCTATGGAAGTAGCCCGGAGGTCCAGTATGTATCAGTTTATCAATGACACTCTGTACAGAAGGAGGCCCAACGGTGTGAAATTGAAGTGTGTCTACCGGGAGGACGAAAAGGAACTGCTGGATGAGATTCGCAGAGGAATGTGCGGCTCACACATTGGATCAAGGACATTAGTTGGGAAAACATTCCAGCAAGGATTCTATTGGCCCACATCCCTCCAAGGCGTAGTTGAGCTCGTCATGACATGTGAAGCCTGTTAGTTCCATTCCAAAAAACACACCTGCCTGCCCAAGCTCTTTAGAAAATCCCTCTATCATGGCCATTTTTGGTCTGGGGCTCGATATCCTCGGCCCCTTCCCCCGAGCAATCCAAGGCTTTGAATTCTTGTTCGTTGCCATTGACAAGTTTACAAAGTGGCCAGAAGTGACTGCCGTGAGGAAGGTGACTGCTTAGTCAGCTATCAAGTTCTTGAAAGAATTGGTGTGTCGTTTCGGAGTTCCAGCAAGGATCATCACTGATAACAGCACCCAATCCACGAGCCACGCCTTCACGCAATATTTTTGAACCGTCGGATGCGAGATCTCATTTGCCTCTGTGGCACCCCAACCCCCCAGAGAAATGGACAAGCTAAGTGGGCAAATGCTGAAGTGCTTTGTCGACTCAAGACAAGGACTTTCGATACGCTATAGAAGCATGGCAGGTGGTGGATCGAGGAGCTGTCGGTAGTTCTCTGGTCCCTTAGGATGACACCTAATCGAGCTATCGGGTAGACTCCCTTCTCGCTGGTCTACGGGGCAGAAGTAGTTACCCCCAAAGAACTCATTTACGGGTTTCCTCGGGTGCTTGCCTACGATGAAGTAGCGCAAGATCAGCACTGGCATGATGATGCTATGCTACTCGAGAAGATCCGTCTCCGGGCCGCTATGCATGCTGCACGCTATCAGCAAGCCCTGTGTCGGTATCACAGCCGTAGGGTTCATGCCCGGTGTCTTGAGGAAGGTGACCTTGTCCTTAGGCACGTTCAGTCCACCAAGGGTACACACAAGTTATCACCGAAGTGGGAAGGCCCTTACCGAGTAGTACGAGTCTCCAGACCCGATGCAGTCCGTCTGTAGACCGGAGATGGCACACCATTGCAAACTCATGGAACATTGAGCATCTCCGCAAGTTCTACTCATAAGGCGCAGAGGCTGCCGGGCCCTGCCCGGCAGCCACCCATTGTATATGGCATTGCCGAAGTTGCACATAACCCCTTCTACAAGCTGGGGCGATGACCCCGTGAAAGAGAAAATAAAGAAGCGCTATAGGGGGGCCCAACTTAGATTGCATGCATGCACAAGCACACCCAGATCATTGCATAAGCACTTCATGAGCACTTGCATATGCATATAGATAGGTTTGTATCCTGCATTCATTCTCATCTACGTGGAGTTACAGGATCTTGTCGTGAACCTGGCTTCAACAAAGGATGAGAAGATTGCACGGCACGGCGATCCCCGGCAAGCCAAACAGATAAGTTCACCTCTTGACCATTAGTATTCTTTAAAGCTACAACTTTGCATAAGAAAACCTCACCTCCCTCTTTGAAACTTAGGTGCTCCCATCCATGACTCGAACGCTGCTTCAGTCAGGGTGGTCGCAGTGGCCTTTGGGAAAAAGGAGTTGGCGGGGGGCTGGCCCCTCTGTCTGTTCCCCAGCAGACGAAGTTCTCCGGTAGACAAAGAGGGTGCCGGCAGGATATCCTGTCGGGGAAAACTTATTTATTCTATTAAAGAGGCACTTTGCCTCTGCATGGACATACACTTGCAAGAGTTCCCGACAAGATTCATCTTTTTCATTCATATGCAATTGCAAGTACAAGCATTACAGAATACAAAGATGGACCTGAGAGATTACATTATTTGAACTAAAATTTGGTGGTTGCCTATAGGTTTAAGATTAAAAAAAGATAAGTGCCCTGTTACGCCTTTGCCCCTGTCCATCTCCTGCAGGAAGAGGTTGAAGAGGGCCGGAGGTGCGCACAGCTGGGATCCGACGCCTCCCTAGGATCAGTGCGGCACCGCTCCCTGGTAAGAAGGAAGAAACCAGAGGGCAAGCATGGATGGTGATGCTGTCGGAGGACCAGATGGGTGCCACGGAGTCACCAGCAAACACGACTCGTTGGAATGGTCGTCCCCGTTCTTGACTTGTCGTGGGTTACCGGTGCCGTCCGCATGACTACCACCCGAAGACCTCGACGCGAACACCACGCCGGGTACCATGCTATCTAAGCCCTCCCACAGAGAGCATGGTTGTCCCCGGGAGCCCTGGCGTTAGAAGTCACCGCACGTCCCGAATACGTGCGAGAAAGCAAGGAGCCTTCCTGTCCGACGAAGAAAACCGCATCCAGGAGGAGCCAGATTCTCCCTGTTAGCGGCGAATCTTTCCTATGACTCCTCCCCAATGCCGCGAAGGGAAGAAGAATGGGGAGCGGTTGACTACCATGTGTCGTGCCCATCTTGAGCCGCGACATGGTGTTGGTCGCATCCCCTCCCACTGAAGTCAAGGCCACGGGTGACCCGGTGGGAAGCGCGTCGGGGTTGCCACTCCTGGCATCGGTGCCGTGCTGCTTGAACCTTCCTTTCAGATCCAAGGGAAATCCCAAACAAGAGCCCAGGGACTGGCCCAAGGCTCTTCTCTCCAGCATGACCAGCAGAAATAGAAGATTAGGAGAGGAGGACCAGGGAGATCGATGACTCTGCCCTCCTCTGCTCCTCCCCTTTTATAGGCCGGGCGGGGAAGTGTAGCTGCTCCATCAACAGGCAACCACCACCCTCCCCCGCCAATTCAAGGCAGGCGGGCCCTCTTCAAGATGCTCTTCCCCACTATGCGCCTTCGTTACCTACCCCGCGGTATGCATGCGGCATACGTGGCTAAGGATAAGAGCACGCAGTGGGAAGAGTAATTTGGTGGTTTCTATCCCATGCATTAAAGTCATTCACGGGCCATCAATGTCGTGGTCCCACTACTATTGGCTTTACACCGTGCGCGTGGAAAGAGGAAACCGCCCCAAAGATTAAGAATAATGAAGCAGCAAAGAAAAACCTCAAGGGACCAACCCCTTCATTTCTACATGTGCACTTATTAGGCCCTACCCCGATGATGCTCAGCAGCACGTTCGGGGCAGGCCCCGGGGCTTCTGTCGGTGCAACAAACCCTGGGTCTGTTGCCCAACTGTGCACAGGAGCAAGATCAAGATTGAAGCACCAGCTCAAGATAGGGATTGAAGGCCCAAGAGATTTGAAGAACCTGTATGCAACCAAGGAGGACCAAGAATGGGTCAGAGAACAAGATATCTATGAGGAAAGAGCCTCCCTCGCCGGGCAGACGAGCCCGGCAAGGGGCCAGGACACCACCTAAAGCAAGCAACCAAGACTCCCCAGCAGCACTTGCCGGGGGTTGCGGGGCCTGAACCACCCCACGAACCGCGCAAGTACGACACACGTCGTCAATTAGTGCGGTGTCAAGCCGCAAGGTGATTAAGTGGCAGCATTTGCCACATGGCAGCCATCTCCTACAGAAGAAACCCATAGGTGACACCCGTGCAACAACGTGTCAAGAGAACAGGTGCAGAGTTGGCGAGATAAGCCCGGCAGGCCTTGTCGGGCAACTAGTGATGTGACACTGAGCGGTGCCTTTAATGCACCCTGCCAGCCCGCAGAGTTAGGTATGATAGCACTGTTTGCTATCATATCAGTGGGTAATGACTGTTTTTCCACTGTGGTGACCCCTTAATCTATAAAAGGAGGCCATTACAATCGTACGAGGTGGTTAGAGGGTTGGAAACTTGACAAACCCAAGACGCCATATGCTTGTGGTCACCACAGCCCTGAGGTGGGCCTTGTCGGGCAAATGTACCGCGCACCACCACGTTCATTTCCACCATCAATCCACCAAAGCAGGAGTAGGGTCTTACGCCTCGCGGCGGCCCGAACCTAGGTAAATTACTTGTGTGCTCTCTGCCGTGCTGCCGCTCGCTGGTCTGGTCTTTGTGAAACGCGATGTCCCCCGCCGAACCAGCAAGGGGCCGCCCGATCCCATAGGTGGCCGCAGATATCCCGCGACAGGATCTAGTTAGGTAACCCACCGATCTTTATCATGGCCCCGACCTGATTGCTTAAATGTCGCCTGCGAAACATCCTCATACCTCCAAATCCCCACCGCCAGGAGCTGATGGCAGTCCATGGCGCGATGGCCGCTATGCGTGTTGACCCGGAGAAACACCTCGCTTCCGCCGCCGTCGCTGACATGGTGCAGGCTCTGGCCCAAATGAAGTCCCCAAGCGAGTACCCCCCAGGACTTAACATGTAAGATCTGACTAGCTAAATCTTACCAATACCAGTTGCAACGACTATGATTTGTACGCTTGATGTATTAAGCATGTTCGTGCGTTGTTTATTTCAGTACTGTTGTACCACCCCCGATTCAATTGTACACTAATCATACACGCAAACGTGTACGATCAAGATCAGGGACTCACGGAAAGATATCACAACACAACTCTACAAATAAAAATAAGTCATACAAGCATCATATTACAAGCCAGAGGCCTCAAGGGCTCGAATACAGGAGCCCGATCTTAGACGAGTCAGTGGAAGCAACAATATCTGAGTACAAACAAAAGTTAAACAAGTCTGCCTTAAGAAGGCTAGCACAAACTGGGATATAGATCGAAAGAGGCGCAACCCTCCTGCCTGGGATCCTCCTAAACTACTCCTGGTCATCGTCAGCGGGCTGCATGTAGTAGTAGGCACGTCCTGAGTAGTAGTAGTCGTCATCGATAGTGGCGTCTGGCTCCTGGGCTCCATCGTCTGGTCGCAGCAATCGGGTATAGAAAGAGGGAAAAGAGGGAGCAAAGCAACCGTGAGTACTCATCCAAAGTACTCGCAAGCAAGGAGCTACACTACATATGTATGCATTGGTATCAAATGGAATGAGGGTATCATATGTGGACTGAACTGCAGAATGCCGGAATAAGAGGGGGATAGCTAGTCCTATCGAAGACTATGCTTCTGGCCACCTCCATCTTGCAGCATGTAGAAGAGAGCAGAAGGTAAGTGCACCAAGTAACATCTTGTAGCATAATCCTAACCGGTGATCCTCCCCTCGTCGCCCTGTGATAGAGCGATCACTGGTTGTCTGGCACTTGGAAGGGTGTGTTTTATTAAGTATTCGGTTCTAGTTGTCATAAGGTAAAGGTACAACTCCAAGTCGTCCTATTACCGAAGATCACGGCTATTCGAATCGATAAACTTCCCTGCAGGGGTGGACCACATTTCCCAACACACTCGATCCCCTTTGTCCGGACACACTTTTCTGGGTCATGCCCGGCCTCGAAAGATCAACATGTCGCAGCCCTACCTAGGCACAACAGAGAGGTCAGCATGACGGTCTAAATCCTATGGCGCAGGGGTTTGGGCCCATCGCCCGTTGCACACCTGCATGTTGCGTACGCGGCCGGAATCAGAACTATCCCCCTTAATACAAGAGCAGGCTTACGGTCCAATCCGGCGCGCGCCGCTTAGTCGCTGATGTCACGATGGCTTCGGCTAATACCACGACGTCGAGTGCCCATAACTGTCACCGCGTAGATGGTTAGTGTGTATAGGCCAGTGGCCAGACTCAGATCAAATACCAAGATCTCGTTAAACGTGTTATCTTGAAATAACCGCGAACACCGACCAGGGCCAGGCCCACCTCTCTCCTAGGTGGTCTCTACCTGCCCTGTCGCTTCACCACAAAGATCCACATAGAGGGCCATCGGGAAAGTATGTCCTTCCAGCCCCCAATCCGTGAATCACTCGCGGGTACTCCTCGAGCCAACCCGACTTTAGTCATCACAAGTATCATGTATAAAGTATATAGTATATACCCGTGATCACCTCCCGAGTGATCACGGCCCGATAGTATAGCATGGCAGACAGAGAATAATGTAGGGCTACTGATGATAAACAAGCATTCTATACTAAGCATTAGGATTGCAGGTAAAGGTAACAATAGTCATAGCAAGGACAGACTATACATCAGGATAGGATTAACGGAAAGCAGTAACATGCTACACTACTCTAATGCAAGCAGTAGAGAGAAGAATAGGCGATATCTGGTGATCAAAGGGGGGCTTGCCTGGTTGCTCTGGCAAGAGAGAGGGGTCGTCAACACTGTAGTCGTACTGGGTAGCAGCGGCATCGGTCTCGGTGTCTAGCAAGAGAAGAGGGGGAAGAAACAATAAATATTAAGGAAACAGATGCATGACGATGCATGACATGACAAAGCGTGAAGGTAGGTATGACCTAACACGGTATGAGGTGGTACCGGTGAAGGGGGGAAACATCCGGGAAAATATCCCCGGTGTTTTGCATTTTCGGACAGATGAACCGGAGGGGGAAAGTTCCGTGTTTGCTATGCTAGGGATGCGTGGCGGACGAACGGTCTGCGCATCCGGATTCCTCTCGTCGTTCTAAGCAACTTTCATGTACAAAGTTTTGTCATCCGAGCTACGGTTTATTTTATATTAATTTTAAAAGAATTAAATCATTTTTAGGATTTTTTTTAATTATTTTAATTCAACATTATCCAGAATAGTGTTTGGTGACGTCAGCATGGTGTCAGCATGACATCAGCAGTCGACCTGGTCAACCTGACAGGTGGGTCCCACCTATCAGTGACACATTTAATTATCCAGTTTAATTAACCTAATCAGGATTAATTAGGGGGGTGGGCCCCACTGTCATTGACTACTTAATTACTAACAATAGTTAGTTTAATTAGTTATTTGGTTACTCTTAATTATGATTAATTAGTTTAATTAATTGTTTAGTTTAATTAATCAAGATTAATTAAGTTATTTATTTACTTATTTATTTATTTATTATTTTATTTATTATTCATTTTAAAACCTTTCCCCCCTTTTTTATATGCTCTAGGCAGGGGCCCACTAGTCATAGGGCCATGGGGTTTAGCGGGCACCGGCTGCAGAGGGCAAACGGGCGCCTGGAGCGGCGCAACCCAGCTGGGCTCCCTCCCAGGTCGACATGGGAGAGAAGGGCGCCGGGGCGCCGGCAGCTGTGACGAGCTGCGCCAGGCAATAGGCAGCAGGGGAGGTGGAGCGCCCCGAGTAGAGGAGGGGGGCGCTCGCGGGGAAGCAGGGGGCAACGGAGGGAACGACAGCGGCAGTGGCGATGGTGCTGCAGACGCGGGAGGTCAGGTCGGCGTGGTTAGGTGCACGACGAGCGTGGTCAGCGCCCGACCTGGGCGAGGAAGGCAGTGACGGGCGCGACTGCAGGCGACCAAGGACATGGCGGGGGCGTGGCGCTGCGTGCGTGGGCACAACGCGCATGGCACGGGGGGCGCATGGTGCGGGTTGTGGGGTGCGTAGCCTTCGGGCACGGTCGATGCACGGGGGAGAGAGAGGAGGGAGGATGGGGCTCACCCCCGTTGTAGTCGAACGGGTCGGCGAAGCTCGACGAAGCCGACGAGGAAGGCGACGCGGAGCGGCTCCGGCGAGTGGTGTCCGGCGGCGAGGTCGAGGCGGTTGCCTCGATCTAGAACAATGCGGGCCAGCAAGGGGGGCCCCGTTGGTGGTGGCGGCGCGGGGCGGCTCGCCGGGAGCAGCGACGACCGCGGCCGGGTACGGCATGGCGAAGTCGTGGCGAGGTGGCGCCGATGCGGTGGCGGGCGAGTGCGGGGCGGTTGGCCCGATCCAGATGGGATCGGGAGAGGGGGGAGGAGCGACGGAGGGAGAGATGGGATCGTGGGAGATCGAGGGGAGGGGATGTGCGGGTGAGTGGGGATTGTGGGGGTGTCGGTCGAGCTAGGGTTGGGCACCACAGGCCATATAGGCTAGGGGCGCGGGTGGGCCGGCTGGGTTAAAGCCCAGTTGGGCCGAGACCCATGAGGAGAGGGGTTGGCCTTTGTTTTTATTTTAGTTTGTTTTATTCTATTTATTTTCTTTTTATTTATTTTCCTTTACTATTTTCTTTATTTTAGAGCGTATTAGCATTTCCTAAACATGTGTTTTCTTCACAACAATTACATGTGCAATATTTGGCACAAACCGAACATTTTTGTTTTAATGTTTGAAATTTTTTGATGTTTGACAAAAATTCAAATATGCATCTGAACAGTTTTGACCCAACGCGAGATTATCAACGGTAACTGAGGTGACGTGGCATCGTTAATCATGGGATTACTATAGCCTAATTATCTGGGCATCACAATTCTCCTCCACTACAAGAAATCTCGTCCCGATATTTAGGAGGGGAGCAAGGGGGAGGGATTGGGTTACGAAAAATCTAATGGATCTTCTCGGTCTTGGTTGCTCTTCTCAAAGAGGTCGACCCATTATGTTGACGTCTTCATTTCTCTGCTTCGGGTCATCGTGATGAAGTCGACATTCTTTCTTCAGGAACTCCATCGTACTTACGAAAGAATTAAGGGTGGTTATTCCGGAAGAATGAACCTCTGCAAGGTTGACTACCTGGTAGCAAACATCGGGGGAACGTGTAGGAAGTAACTCTCGAACTGAAACTTAAGAAGATATCGAGAGCAAAGTAAGAAGGTACCATGGGAAGTTTCGAGCGGGCAGGCAATCGTTCGATGCCTGAACAAAGTGTGAAAGGGGTCCAGAGCAACGAGAATAAGTATTGTGTCCGATTCCAAAGTAGATTACTAGGAAGATGACCCATGAATTACATACAAAGTCAAGTGTGGGGAATACCTTTGACATCAGGGTGTACAAGAGAGTCTGGTTTCGATCCTGTGGAACTGTGGGTTATGGGCCCACCATGTTGGTTAAAAGTAGGAGGAGTGGTGACATCTTGCATGGTCATCATAGCAAGGCATGTCAGAGGGTAGCCTGTCAGTTATGTTGGCAACAACGTCGGTACTAAGGGCGAGGGATGAAGAGAACCATTTTCCTTCTCGTTGAACGAGGCGGACAAATAGGCAAAGTTCTCGTCCATCGGTGGCTACCGGGATGTCATCAACAATAGTAACAGGGTCTTGCTGACATAATTGTACGCCAAGGTGTTTACATAAGCAGGAGAATATTACTGCTCAGATCATATAGACCACAAGAAATGTTAAACCAAACAATGGAAAGGAAAATGTGATCATTAGATTAAACAGAACAAAGGAAAGGAAAATGTGTTTAAACACATATTCCAAGGGTATATCCTTCCCAAGGATAAACAGAGCATGATATCCATGACGGGATATAATGTAGAAAACTCTTTAGGTAAGGGGAGAGAAATTTCATGACATTACCCATACAGCGGTGTTTGGATAATTGAGCAGGAAACATTTAACATTGGGCTTCAAATGTTCTTGTTGAAAATCGGAGTACCACAGACATGCATCGAGATAGCATTGAGATGGTCTTCAAGCAAAGGTCGGACTTTGGATACTCAGAGGATTCATTAGGAACAACTTATAGAATAAGTCTTATAATTTCCTCATGGAAGAATGGTTAACCTTGCTAAAAAGGAAGAACCATAACAATAGGTCCGTCGGCCTGGTGTGCTAGGTATGACATCACCTTACCGGGCTATAGAAATACCAATGTTATGACTCTTGGAAGATGCTCGAACCACCATATCTGACCGAGATTCAAATCTGATTGGCATCAGGATACCTCAGACACAGGATGCCTGAGAGGAAAAGGAGCAACACAAATTGACGAGATGACATTGTAAGATTCTCGGGAGATGAACTATGGAAGCGAGTTCCGAAACGAGAGTTCATCATTAAATCAAGGAGAGGGTGAGGGGGTGGCTGATGGACTCAGCGCCATTTTATTGAGAATTCCAAAAATATGGATTACCACAATTATGAGAACGAGGATATAACATTTGCCAGATCAAATGTTATATTGATGCATGCTCGAGGAAAACATACACAATTAATCATTGGTTGAAATGTGCACGCGAGATATGGTCTTAGGTAGTATGATCGGTGCTAGAATGGTGATTCAATAACAAATAGCTTAAGAATGAACTCTCAACTGGTAACTTCAAAGCAATTGGGTTTCTAGAAGTTCAGAATCTAAGCAGCACCATTCACTTGTCGGTATTCTGGTTAGAAACACCACGAGGACCAAGAAATGATGGAGATGGCGAGAAGTATTACCATATCAAGAATTCTTAAGAGGTGGTGAAATTTTCACGACATTCTTGACATAAAAGATGGTAATACTCCAAGGTAAGAAGAACAAATGCTGGCTAGAAAGGATCTCAAGGTATAACACAAAACACAAATAAGTTTGTGTTGAACGGAAGGCAATAAAGTGGTCAATTATAACACAAACCATCGAGGGGAGAGGATGGTATTTCTCATCATGAATTTGATATATATCTTGGAAGAGCTCAGGATGTTGATGATGATCATGACACATTTGTCGAGAGATTTCATGAAGATGTAATCGGTCGGCGATGACATCAAGTCAAATGATGATGAAGCGAAAGGTTATGGGAACCAAGGGTATGATACAAACTCGAAATCAAGTTTGTTGTTCAATGAGAAATGATATGACGAGGAAGATCGACGTAAGATTAGGTCATCATCGAATATTATGCTCCGAGAAGAAGGACCAGGTAGCACAGTTAAAATTTAGCATGATAATTACATAGCCAATCGGGCTAGGAATGACTTGAAGGATTAATAAACTCATAAGCAGCGAAAATTACTTAGAGTTATTGAATCAGAGTACAGACTCGATTCACTATTGGTGTCCTGAGTGTGTAACAACTCAGAACCCGGGGAAAATTGGAGTCTATGAGAAATAATACTTGAAGAAGAACTCATAAGAAGTAATATGGTTCTGTGATATTATCGGGATACCACAGGGTAATACTCGAAGGTAGAGCATAACAGAGGTTGCAGAGGTGTATTGATCTGTACAAGACAAGTACTTAACTTGTCCGATAAATGATATTAATGAGAAAATATGGTCGGAACCATGATTGCAAAGGATCAAACATAGATACAGGATGAACTTATAACAAGGGGATTAATATCATTTACAAGAATCTTCGATGATACGTTTCACATCGGGTCCATGGGCATGAACGCAAAGGCTCAAGGTCGACTCCCACTTCTTCCATGCATAACCTTTCATTTTACTTCTCGCTTTTGATGAAGCTGTAGTGTAGAAATTTTATTTAGCAAAATACCAGAAGAGTATGACTCGTGAAAACTTTCGAGTTCACACATAATAAGGAAGGCATAGGTTCAACCCGTCAGGGTATCGTGAAAACATATACCACAAGCTTCAATAGTAAATACCACCAGCTCGAAAATAGAGCATGGTTGAGGAAGCAGAGGATACAATTTACCAAAGGCTTTATATATCCGTGGAAAGGCTCACAAGGTTACTTGAATATGAAGGACACTGTCGGATAATAATCCAACAAGAGGTCTGGTGGTCTACAACGGAGTTGATGTGAGTATCGGTACTCTATCAAAGGAAGAAGGAATGCATGTGCATCTGATTATAGAAACAACTGACTAACTCAAGGCTCAAATGCAAAGGAATTATGAATTCCAAGACAAGGGATCAGAAGCAATGCTCTGATTAGGGATGGATAAGTTGAATAGCCTAAGGGGTACAATCGACGACAATTTGATTGGTCGAGATCCAGCTCATGTTTAAACATGACGTCTGAGCCAGAAGGTTGAATTCTAGGATTCGACTGAGGAATGCGAGCATCCTCAACATATTGAATCAACGGACTTAAGATAATAAAGACAAGGGATGTCAATAAGATTACCAGACTTATGGATTTAATCATAATGAAGGCAAGCAAGAATTTCAAGAGCAATAGCTTGCTGAGGATTTTCAAAAGATTGAATATCATTTCGAAGACTTTTGTGCACACATGAACAACTGGGGAGAAACAAATCCTCGGTGAGTGTGACGATTAAGCTGTAGGTGTATTCAGGCGACAAGGAACTACAAGGCAGTAAGCACAAAGATTTCTTGGAGCAATAGAGAGAAGTTCGAGGTATCTTGTAATAACAAGATCAACTTGGAATAAAAGTAAGAACGAGGGTGTATGTATTTATCCATAGGGATATTTTAGTGGTAGAGAATTAAAAAAGCAACAGGCACAAAGTCTTGAGAGAACATCGGAGAGTATCTTCGGAATCATCTGGTGTAGCAGGCGATCATCTGGACTGAGGGGCTCTCCGGGAGAAAGTATTATCGAGAACAAAAAGTTATATTTAGTAAAACCATTTAAACCCGAATAGGAGAGAGATCAGAGTCCCAGAGTATAGACGAGGAATAAAAGATTCTAATACCACCCAAATGGCGACGTGGGCCCGTAAGACTCACAGCCATGTTAGTAAAAGTTTTATAGTGACTAGACTCGACTTCGGCCAACGAGTGTGGAAGGGGGATTCCTACAGGCAGTCGGCTCTGACACCAACTTGTGACGCCCCTGATTCAATCGTACACTAATCATACACACAAACGTGTACGATCAAGATCAGGGACTCACGGAAAGATATCACAACACAACTCTACAAATAAAAATAAGTCATACAAGCATCCTATTACAAGCCAGGGGCCTCGAGGGCTCGAATACAAGAGCTCAAACATAAACGAGTCAGCAGAAGCAACAATATCTGAGTACAGACAAAAGTTAAACAAGTTTGCCTTAAGAAGGCTAGCACAAACTGGGATACAGATCGAAAGAGGTGCAGGCCTCCTGCCTGGGATCCTCCTAAACTACTCCTGGTCGTCGTTAGCGGGCTGCACGTAGTAGTAGGCACCTCCCGAGTAGTAGTAGTCGTCATCGACAGTGGCGTCTGGCTCCTGGGCTCCATCGTCTGGTCGCAGCAATCGAGTATTGAAAGGGGGAAAAGAGGGAGCAAAGCAACCGGGAGTACTCATCCAAAGTACTCACAAGCAAGGAGCTACACTACATATGTATGTATTGGTATCAAGTGGAATGAGGGTATCATATGTGGACTGAACTGCAGAATGCCGGAATAAGAGGGGGATAGCTAGTCCTATCGAAGACTACGCTTCTGGCCACCTCCATCTTGCAGCATGTAGAAGAGAGCAGAAGGTAAGTTCACCAAGTAGCATCGTGTAGCATAATCATAACTAATGATCCTCCCCTCGCCGCCCTGTGAGAGAGCGATCACCGGTTGTATCTGGCACTTGGAAGGGTGTGTTTTATCAAGTATCCGGTTCTAGTTGTCATAAGGTCAAGGTACAACTCCAAGTCGTCCTGTTACCGAAGATCACATCTATTCAAATAGATTAACTTCCCTGCAGGGGTGCACCACAATTCCCAACACGCTCGATCCCCTTTGTCTGAACACACTTTTTTGGGTCATGCCCGGCCTCGGAAGATCAACGCGTCGCAGCCCTACCTAGGCACAACAGAGAGGTCAGCACGTCAGTCTAAATCCTATGGCGCAACTGTCTGGGCCCATCGCCCATTGCACACCTGCAAGTTGCGTACGCGGCCAGAAGCAGAACTAGCCCCCTTAACACAAGAGCAGGCTTACGGTCCAATCCAGCGCGCGCCGCTCAGTCGTTGATGTCACGAAGGCTTCGGCTGATGCCACGACGTCGAGTGCCCATAACTGTCCCCGCGTAGATGGTTAGTGCGTATAGGCCAGTGGCTAAACTCAGATCAAATACCAAGATCTCGTTAAACGTGTTATCTTGAAATAACCGCGAACGTCGACCAGGGCCAGGCCCACCTCTCTCCTAGGTGGTCTCTACCTGCCATGTCGCTTCGCCACAAAGCTCCACATAGAGGGCCGTCGGGAAAGTATGTCCTTCCTGCCCCCAATCCATGAATCACTCGCGGGTACTCCTCGAGCCAACCCGACTTTAGTCATCACAAGTGTCATGTATAAAGTATATAGTATATACCCGTGATCACCTCCCGAGTGATCACGGCCCGATAGTATAGCATCGAAGACAGACAAGAATGTAGGGCCACTCGTGACAAATTAGCATCCTATACTAAGCATTAGGATTACAGGTAAAGGTATCAACAATAGTAACAACGACATGCTATGCATCAGGATAGGATTAATGGAAAGCGGTAACATGCTACACTAATCTAATGCAAGTAGTAGAGAGAAGATTAGGCGATATCTGGTGATCAAAGGGGGGCTTGCCTGGTTGCTCTCGCAAGAGAGAGGGGTCGTCAACACCGTAGTCGTACTGGGTAGCAACGGCGTCGGTCTCGGTGTCTAGCGAGAGAAGAGGGGGAAGAAACAATAAGTATTAAGCAAACAGATGCATGGCGATGCATGACATGACAAAGCGTGAAGCTAGGTGTGCCCTAACGCGGTATGAGGTGGTACCGGTTAAGGGGGGAAACATCCGGGAAAATATCCCCGGTGTTTCGCATTTTTGGACAGATGAACCGAAGGGGGAAAGTTGCGTGTTCGCTATGCTAGGGATGCGTGGCGGACGAACGGTCTGCGTATCCGGATTCGTCTCATCATTCTGAGCAACTTTCATGTACAAAGTTTTTTCATCCGAGCTACGGTTTATTTTATATTAATTTTAAAAGAATTAAATCATTTTTAGGATTTATTTAATTATTTTAATTCAACATTATCCAGAATAGTGTTTGCTGACATCAGCATGACGTTAGCATGACATCAGTAGTTGACCTCGTCAACCTGACAGGTGGGTCCCACCTGTCAGTGACACATTTAATTATCCAGTTTAATTAACCTAATCAGGATTAATTAGGGGGGTGGGCCCCACTATCATTGACTACTTAATTACTAACAGTAGTTAGTTTAATTAGTTATTTGGTTACTCTTAATTATGATTAATTAGTTTAATTAATTTCTAGTTTAATTAATCAAGATTAATTAAGTTAATTAGTTAATTAATTAATTAATATTTTATTTATTATTCATTTTTTAAACCTTTTTTCCTTTTTATACGTTCTGGGTAGGGGCCCACTAGTCATAGGGCCATGGGGTTTAGCGGGTGTAGGGTGCAGAGGGCAAACGGGCGCCTGGAGCGGCGCAACCCGGCTGGGCTCCCGCCCAGGTCGAGAGGGGAGGGAAGGGCGCCGAGGCACCGGCAACTGCGACGAGCTGCACCGGGCAGGAGGCAGCAGGGGAGGTGGAGCGACCCGAGTAGAGGAGGGGGACGCTCGCGGGAAAGCAGGGGGCAACGGAGGGAACGGCGGCAGCAGCAGCGACGGTGCTACAGACGCGGGAGCTCAGGCCGGTGTGGTTAGGCGCACGCCGAGCGCGGTCAGCGCCTGACCTGGGCGCGGAAGGCAGTGACGGGCGCGGCTGCAGGCGACCAAGGGCGTGGCGAGGGCATGGGGCTGCGTGTGTGGCCACAACGCGCATGGCACAGGGGGTGCACAGTGCGGGTTGCGGGACGCGCAGCCTTCGGGCGCGGAGAGTGCGTGGGGGAGAAAGAGGAGGGAGGATGGGGCTCACCCCCGTTGTAGTCGAACGGGTCGGCGAGGCTCGACGAAGCCGACGAGGGAGAGGTGAGGAGGTGAGGCAACGCGGAGCGGCTCCGGCGAGTGGTGTCTGGCGGCGAGGTCGAGGCGGTTGCCTCGATCTAGAACGATGCAGGCCAGCAAGGGGGGCCCCGTTGGTGGCGGCGGCGCGGGGCGGCTCGCCGGGAGCAGCGACGACCGCGGGCCGAGTACGGCGGGGCGAAGTCGTGGCAAGGTGGCGCCGATGCGGTGGTGGGCGAGTGCGGGGCGGTTGGCCCGATCCAGATGGGATCAGGAGAGGGGGGAGGAGTGACCGCGGGAGAGAGGGGATCGTGGGAGATCGAGGGGAGGGGGTTGTGTGGGTGAGTGGGTATTGTGGGGGTGACGGTCGATCTAGGGTTGGGCACCGCAGGCCATATTGGCCAGGGGCGCGGGTGGGCCGGCTGGGTTAAAGCCCATTTGGGCCAAGGCCCATGAGGGGAGGAGGTTGGCCTTTGTTTTTATTTTAGTTTGTTTTATTCTATTTCTTTTCTTTTTATTTATTTTCTTTTACTATTTTCTTTATTTTAGAGCGTATTAGCATTTCCTAAACATGTGTTTTCTTCACAAGAATTACCCGTGCAATATTTGGCACAAACCGAACATTTTTGTTTTAATGTTTGAAATTTTTTGATGTTTGACAAAAAATCAAATATGCATTTGAACAGTTTTGACCCAAAGCGAGATTAGCAATGGTAACCGAGTTGACGTGGCATCGTTAATCATGGGATTACTGTAGCCTAATTATCCGGGCATCACAAATGCACACTATGTGATGTTCAAATATTACCGTGTCCAGCTCAATTTCACCAATACCAGCAACAAACTTACAATACATGACTCAGGATATCACTAGAGATGCTACCCATTTGCTATTTTTAGTGGATGCTAACCATGTTGTACTTAACTTGCCTGTCCATGTACTTTTGCAGGGTCATAACAGCCGATGATGTTGTTTGCCCTTGAGGTTAGCTGCATCCCATGTCTTACAGTATTTCACATCATTTCTGCGATTGCAGTTTAACTTCTACCATTTACTGGTTGCTGATAACCCACAAGTATAGGGGAACGCAACAGTTTTCGAGGGTAAATTATTCAACCCAAATTTATAGATTCGACACAAGGGGAGCCAAAGAATATTTGAAGGTATTAGCAGCTGAGGTGTCAATTCAACCACACCTGGATATTAATTATCTACAACAAAGTAATATGATAGTTTTGATAATAGTAGCAGCAGTAACGGTAACGATAACAATGATAGCAGTTTTTTAGCAAGTGTAACAGTGATGATAGCAATAGTAACTTAGCAAGAACAATATAGGATAAATTCGTAGGCATTGGATCGGTGACTTATTAGATGATATTCATCATGAGACAGTTATAACCTAGGGCGATACGACACTAGCTCCAGTTCGTCAATATAATGTAGGCATGTATTCCGTAAATAGTCATACGTGCTTATGGAAAGAACTTGCATGACATCTATTGTCCTACCCTCCTGTGGCAGCGGGGTCCATATTGGAAACTAAGCGATATTAAGGCCTCCTTTTAATAGAGAACTGGAACAAAGCATTAATAGATAGTGAATACATCAACTCCTCAAACTACGGTCATCACCGGGAGAAGTCCCGGTTTCTGTCACTCCGGGGTTGCCGGATCATAACACGTAGTAGGTGACTATAACTTGCAAGATCGGATCTAGAACATGGATATAATGGTGATAACATAAACGATCCAAATCTGAAATCATGGCAATCGGGCCCAAAGTGACAAGCATTAAGCATGGCAAAGTCATAGTAGCATCAATCTAAGAACATAGTGGATACTAGGGATCAAGCCATAACAAAACTAACTCGATTACATGATGAATCTCATTCAACTCCACACTGACCAGCGAGCCTACGAAGGAATTACTCACTCCCGATGAGGAGCATCATGGAATTGGCGATGGAGAAGGGTTGGTGATGACGAAGAATAAAGATCCCCCTCTCCGGAGCACCATACAGACTCCAGATCTGGGCTCCCGATGAAGAGCAGGAGGTGACGGCGGCTCCGTATCATGGATCGCAATAATTCTGTTGACACACGAACACGTCACGTGTACCCTCGACGCCGGGGGTGATGCACCGCAGCTCACGTCGAAGGAGACCCGACCGACAGCGCGATACGCAAGCCAGTCGATGGGCGCTTTTGCAGACCCGAAAACCCCACACCCCCGGGAGGGACCCCGTCAGGGAGTGCGGCGGCTATGGGCTACCCTAGGTCGATTCGCTCGCCCCTCGAGCCTCGGGATTCGTAGCTCTCAAACACGAAGAACAGCGAAGAACGAGATAGAAAAACAGTGGAGAGATAAAACATAGATGAAAAGGTAGTATATTGATTTTTTCGATTGTGTGTCGTTCAATCGGCCATCACCCCCAACATATATAAGAGGCGGCTGGACTTCCCGTACAAGCAAAGGATTTATCTAGGCTTTCCTTACAAGAAAATTACATCAATTCACGTCCTAGAATCCTAGTTCTGGTCCCACTCGGATTCAGCCCGAATCTGGTCCAATCTTCTGTCTTGCTCCTTGCGTGGGCTGTGGAATCTGCATATGACTTCCGATGGAGACGGTTCAAATATCAATTATGTGTGCTTCGACGAGGCCAACAATCCGTATGTTGATCACTTTTCCAAATAAGGCCATCTTGAATACTCCACGGGGTCATCTCTAATTTCGAGTCGGACTCGTTCATGTAGCTGACTGGACCGTCCGACTCTTGCAGCGTCTCTGCAGGTCGTATACTACGTCGGATGATGATGACTCCAAAAGCAAAGTTGACCGTTTCGACGTTACGAACAACTCCTATGTTGAACACTTCTTCATCCGAAGCCATCTAGATAAGTATTTGAGCCCATCTTCAGCATCTGGTCGGATTGGCCTCGACAGTTTCTACTGTTCACGGCAGCAAGCTTTCCCGGCAAGGTTACTGTTCACGGCGGCAAGCTTTCCCCGGCAGGTTACTGTTCACGGCGGCAAGCTCTCCCCCGGCAAGGTTACTGTTCACGGCGGCAAGCTTTCCCCGGCAAGGTTACTGTTCACGGCGGCAAGCTTTCCCCGGCAAGGTTACTGTTCACGGCGGCAAGCTTTCCCCGGCAAGGTTACTGTTCACGGCGGCAAGCTTTCCCCGGCAAGGTTACTGTTCACGGCGGCAAGCTTTCCCCGGCAAGGTTTTTGAGGCAGTAAACGACCTCGGATGAAAATGTGTCCAAAAGCAAAGTTGACCGTTTTGACGAGACGAAAAACTTTCGTGTTGAACGTTTTCCGATTCGAGGCCATCTTCTGGGCCAAAACACTCACGCATTACATCAGACACTTGCCAAGACATGTCTGGTCTTCCGCGTCATATTTCGCCTCTTGACAGGGCTGCATCCAGATAGCTCTAACTTTTGCATACGAACTCGGATTGAGATGATTTTTATATCAAAATCGACCGATTCGACGAGACGAAGACAATTCATGTAGAGCATTCCTTCATCCGAGATTGTCCTGGAGGCGTACTTGACCAAAAAGCACTCAAAACACCTAAACATGACAATCTGAGTGTAGTTTTGGTCTTTGATATGATGCCGAATGATTATGGTCCAAACATCAAAGTTGTTCCACTCGGCAATGTGAAATTTCTCATTTAGAATATTTTGTCATTTGAGGCCATCTCCATTGCATTCTGCATTGTGCCAAAATCAGGTGTCAACACAGGCCCCCCTGTTTTTCGGCAAAGCTTGCATGCCGAAAAATAATTTGCACCATGTTTGTTCTAAGGACGATGTCAACACTCCATCGGCCATCTATTCTTCTCAGGGCGATAATTATGTATCGGCCATGTTTGTGCTAAGGGCGATAATCGTATATCGGCCATTGCCTACTTAGGCTTCCTGCCACACACTCGGGTGGTACTTCTTCAAATATTTGCCATTGAGAGCTCGAGGTAACAATGCCCCCTGTATTGATTCCACCAAATATGAATTTCCGGGAACAACTCTTGTAATCCTAAAAGGACCTTCCCAACTTGGAGACCACTTCCCGAATTTTCTATCTCTTGAACCAATCGGTAGAATCACTTTCCAGACGAGATCACCAACTTGAAAATTCTTCAACTTGACTTTCTTATTGTAAGCCCTTGCCACCCTCAACTTATCTCTCTCTATGGCATTCAAAGCAGCCAAACGTTTATCAGCAACCTCATCAATGTTGTCCATCATCAAGTTATAGAAGTCTATTGCCGATAAATCATTTTGTTTGGCTATTCTCAAAGCATTCAAATTTACTTCCACTGGTAAAACAGCCTCCTGACCATATACTAGCTCATATGGAGTCACTTTCGTAGCACCATGCCTTGAGATTCTATGTGCCCATAATGCCTCAGACAACAAGTCATGCCATCTCCTTGGATTATCCTCAATCTTCTTCTTGATGAGCTTGATTAAAATTTTATTGCTAGACTCAGCTTGTCCATTAGCTTGGGCATAATATGGGGAGGAATTGAGCAACTTTATGTTATAAGATTCGGCAAACTCTCTGACTTGGTGTGACATAAAAGATGAACCTTGATCTGTAGTTAACGTTTGAGGAATACCGAATCTATGAATAATGTGCTCGGTTATGAATTTAATTACCTCCGTATGCGTCATGTTCTTGAGAGGTACTGCTTCAGACCACTTAGTGAAATAATCAGTTGCCACCAATACGAACCGATGCCCCTTCGAAGAAGACGGATGGATTTGCCCAATAAAGTCTAAACCCCATCCTCTGAAAGGCCACGGCTTGATAATAGGATGCAACATAGCAGCGGGAGCTAATTGAATATCACCAAATTTTTGACAAGCTTCGCACCCTTTATAATATCTGAAGCAATCATTAATCATGGTCGGCCAATAAAACCCAGCACGTCGTAATAACCATTTCATCTTGGGAGCCGACTGGTGAGTACCACAAATGCCTTCATGTACCTCTCCCATAGCAACTCTTGCTTGGTCCTCATCCAAGCACTTTAAAAGAACATCATCAACTGTTCGGCGATAAAGATCATCATCCCTCATAGTATATTTAAAAGCCATACGCCGAACAGCCCTGTCCACCCTTTCACTCGGATTACGCAAGTAAGCAACAATGGGCTTCCTCCAGTCGGAATTGTCACCTGCACTAGATTTTTTGTTAATGACCGAATCAGTGGGTTCTGGTTCGGCCTCTTCTATACTGGTAAGACAAGACATCGGATTTTGAGAAATATGAAACATGCCATGATCAACATGGTATCCAGATGCTTGTTGTGCCAACTCATTTGCTTTCCAGTTGTCATGTCTAGATATATGTGCAATGCTAAAACAATCCAAAGTAGAGATTATATCTAGACATTTATCAAGATAAACATTAAGTGATTCGTCCAAACACTGAAAGACTTTGGATATTTGCTGTACCACTAGTAACGAATCACCATAAGCCTCAATATGTGTAACACCTATAGCAAGTAACATCTCTAGGCCGAATAACAATGCTTCATATTCGGCTTGATTGTTTGTGCAAAAATATTCTAAGCGGCATGAGGCTTCAAAAACAGCACCATGAGGAGATATATAAACAATACCAACACCTTGGCCATTGCTACAAACTGACCCATCAAAGTATAATATCCATGGTACTAATGAAATAAGGTTCATATCAACATCATGCTTGTCATTAATCCGATGTTCAACAATGAAATTAGCAACAATTTGGCCTTTCATGGACTTTAGAGATTCATAAGCCAAATCATATTCAATCAAAGCATAAGCCCACTTGCCAATTCTACCACTAAGAATTGGCCTATGCAACATGTATTTAATGACATCGGTTTGACAAGCTACTACACAAGCACTCGGCACTAAATAATGTCTCAGTTTTGTGCAAGCATAATATAAGCATAGACATAATTTCTCAATAAATGTATACCTTGTCTCTGCGTCCAATAAGCGGCGGCTCAAATAAGTGATGGCATGCTCTTTTCCTTCGGTCTCTTGAGTTAGAACAGCACCAATAACTTCTTCCTCTGCTGCAATGTAAAGTCTGAAGGGTTCCCTATGCTTGGGTGCTCTCATCACCGGAGGAGTGCACAAATAATTCTTGATTATATCAAATGCTTCTTGCTGTTTTGCCCCCCAAGTGAAATCAGCATCATCCTTTAACCGAAGGATAGGAGTAAATGCATCAACTTTCCCTGACAGATTAGCTATGAACCTTCTCAAATAGTTGACCTTGCCAAGGAACTTTTGCATATCTCTCTTGCATGTTGGAGCCTCCACTTTCTGTATAGCCTCTATCTTTTTGGGATCAATCTCTATGCCATCTTCATGAATAATGAAACCCAAAAACTTGCCAGCTGACACGCCAAAAGCACACTTCAAAGGATTCATCTTCAGTCCATACTTTTTCATTCTTTCAAAAGCTAAACGCAAATCGGCCAAGTGAGATTCAAAAGCATCCGATTTGACAACAATATCATCAATATAAACTTCAAGTATGATACCGAGTAAATCATGGAAAATCAAATTCATAGCCCTTTGATATGTGGCTCCAGCATTTTTTAATCCGAATGTCATCACTGTCCACTCGAATAAACCAACGAAACCAGGGCATCGAAAAGCAGTCTTGTACATGTCCTCTTCGGCCATAAAAATTTGATTGTATCCGGCATTACCATCTAGAAAGCTAATAACCTTATGCCCAGAAGCATCATTAATAAGCATATCGGCTATTGGCATAGGATACTCATCTTTGGGTGTAGCCCTATTCAAATCTCTGAAATCAATGCACACCCTCAACTTGCCGGATCCTTTCTTCTCCACTGGGACAATGTTAGAAATCCACTCGGCGTACCTGCAAGGTCGAATGAAATTAGCTTCAAGCAGTCGACCGATCTCTTCCTTGATCCGGTCATATGTTTTCGGATTAAATTTTCTGGCCGACTGTTTATAAGGTCTAAAACCGGCCTTTATAGGCAACCGATGCTCCACTAGCTCTCGGCTTAACCCTGGCATCTCATGATATTCCCATGCAAAGCAACAAACATATTCTTTCAATAGCTCGATTAACTTAGCTTTACAATCGGCTTTCAAATTTTTGTTTATAAATGTCGGTCGAGTGACTGAACCATCTCCAATATCTACCTCTTCTAATGGATCGGCCGATGTAAAACCTTGTCCAAGTTTATCCATGTCATCCAACTCCTCTATAGACTCATACATATCGTTCTCGCTGGACCGATATTTCACAAGACGTTTTTGTAACCACTCAGAGCTAGAATCCATTTAAACATATCATACCTTGGAGCCGATTGCATTCAGTCGGCTTTAAAGAGACGGGCACAAAACCATTCTTGGTTGCGCTGAGAAAATCAAACTCTGATAAGTCACGTCCCGTCAAGCAAGTAGCATTGGGATGTTGCCAATCCACCGATGCATCGGCCAAAGCAACACAGGCCGAGTTATCCGCATGAATGACTTCCACTTCATCATCAACCCACTGAATCAAAAACTGGTGCATAGTGGATGGCACGCACTGGTTTGCATGAACCCAATCACGGCCTAGTATGACGTTGTAGTTACCTTGCACCTCAGCGACAAAGAATGCAGTAGCCAAAGTTTTGCTTCCGACTGTAAGCTCCACATACATCACACCTTTGGCTTCAGTTTTCTCTTTGCCTTCAAACCCGTTAAGCACCATATTGGTCTTGATCAATTCTTCATCAGGCAAACCCAATTTCTTGAAGACCGAATAGGGCATAAGATTTACCACAGCACCACCATCAACAAGCATCCGAGTGAGCGGCGACCCATTGATATGACCTCTGAGATATAATGGTTTCAGATGCGTTACTGGTTCTTTTGGCTTCTCGAATATCGCGTTTTTAGGGCCAAAATCCAGCTGAGCCACCTCCCCTTCCTCATCTACAGCATGAAACTCAGCAGGCAAGTAATACACCATATTGATATCCATACCTTCATGAACCGGTGTAGACTCATAGTCCAACATATCAGCCTCCTCCTCAAGTGCATCCACCGATTCAGAAATTTGTCTGAGTGAAGAGGAAGCAATAGATAACTTAGACAATGCAATGATTGCATCGTCCTTTTTTGGTAGTGTAGGTGCTGCTGTGATAGGCGTAGAGGCCACTGTATCTCGTATTTGTTTGGGCCTCCACACTTGTTTTGTAGGTACCATAGGCCGAGTGTCATTGAACAACTTATCCCTTTGCTTCTCAGCCTCTTGTTCTGCCATCTGTTGGCTCCTTAACCTCTGTAGTTTCCTCTTCTGTGTCTTTGTTAGCCCTGGAGGACACCACTTTGGCTGAGTGTTTTTAGGATCTCTCGTTTTTACTCGGCTGGTGCTTGCTTCATGGTCATTAGCCGAGTGCTTTGGCGCGATAGAAAGTATCGGCTCAGTCGGTTTGCTATGCACAATTGGCTGCTGTATGGCAAATGTTTTGGTGCCCAAGATAAGTGAGTCGGCATCCGTTTTCTCCTTGCTTTTTCCTGACTCAACTGCTGCAACACTTGGTGACTTAACACGCCATTCTTTTCGACTTTCCAGATGCATGAAATTTCCACTCGGGCGCAGCTTTTTACTCTGATGGAATCCACTCGGATGGATGTCACTCGGATGGAATTCACTCGGATGGAATCCAGTCGGATGGAATCTACTTGGCCACATTTTTTCACTCGGATAGCTTCCACCTGGGTGCATCCTTACACTCGGATAATTTCCACTCGGTCGCATATTTTGACCAGCCGACTGATAGTCACCGATGTTGAGTCGGCCATTATATGAGTAATCAAGTCGACCCCACACAGATTGCCTCTGCTCTTCTGAAAACCGCGCCCTTGGTCCACTCGGTTTTGTATACCGACTGAACATATCAGCTGATGGTGACCTTGGTCATTTCAGATGAGTCGGTCGATTGAAACTAGAACCGGCCGACTGGTTAGCATACTTGGATAGCAACATATCAAAAGTTGGCTTGATCCACTTGCGTTGCACTTTAGCTTCATTCTTCTTCCACTTGCCAACTTCTGGACTCTTGGGCTTGACAAATTTAACACGAGTATTTTCTTGCACTTGCGGTTGCCCCCCGAGTGTAGGATTCTTGATGGTGATTTTGATCACTTCCTTGCCATCGGGTTGCTTATCAAGCACAACCTGTCTTCCCAAGACCTTGTTGTCCTCTTTGTCTTTCCTGGGCTCACCGACAATGACATTAGCTTTATTAGCAGATTCGGCTACCTCCGGCCGAATGAGTAGCTTCTTCCCCTCTAAATCCATGGTATTCATTGGAAAAGGCAGTTTATCAACTTGCATTTCAGAAAAGTTCAATCGTCCGTCATTAATGGCCGATTGTATCTGTCGTCGAAAAACATTGCAATCGTTAGTAGCATGAGAAAAAGAATTATGATACTTGCAATAAGCGCGCGGTTTCAGCTCTTCAAACGGCGGCAAAGTATGAGTTATTCTAATAATTTTAGCTTGCAGCAAAGCATCAAATATTTTATCACACTTGGCAATGTTAAAAGTAAACTTCATCTCTTCATCACGATTATTATGAATCGGTTTCAGATCATTGCAAGTAAATGGTTTGGCCTTAGATGGCCAAACAAATTCAGTAGCAAAAACATCACCCTCATCGTCCGAGTGATCACTATCATATTCCATCATATTCATCTTTGGACGATCGGCTTTGTATCTATGCACTTCTTTGAGGTCTTTGCTTCGGCTTTCCTGAGCCAAAGCCCTTTGTAAGACTTGGTTGATATTTAAGAACTCATAGCCTTCTAGCTTTTCTCTGATGGGAGTTCTCAAACCACTCAGCACTAGGTCTGCCAAGTCTCTCTCGGTTATCACCAAACTAAAACACCGGTTTTTCGTTTCTCTAAATCTCTTGACGTAATCGGAGACCGATTCATCATGCTTCTGTTTAACCGATGTTAGATGTGACAACTTGAGTTCATTGTCGCCGCTATAAAAGTGATCATGAAATTTCTGCTCTAGCTGCGACCAAACCCGAATGGAACCATGTGGTAAAGAAGAAAACCATGAAAATGCGGTACCAGTTAATGACAAAGGAAATAAACGCACTTTCAACTCATTTAGTGAACCTGCTTCACCTAATTGTGCCAAGTATTGACTAACATGCTCCCATGTGGTTTTTGTGCCCTCTCCATTGAAATTAACAAAATCTGGAATTTTATATCCTGGAGGGCACTGGATGGCATCAAAGTACTCGGGGTACGGCTTTTGGTAAATCCGATTCCGAGGTAACTCAACCCAAAATTTCCTCGAAGCATCTTAGCCATCTCCTCTCTAAGATTAGCTAGACCATCATCCATAGTGGACGATGAAGCTTGTGGCAGTGGCATAGGAGGAGTAGGACTACTAGCTGTAGGTAGGAATGTGGCAGGTATGTCGACCCATAATTTGCTAGTGGTCGAGTGGTTGTAGCTGTAGGTAGGGTTTGGTTCGGCGTTGCCACCGAACCTGGCATGCTCATAATAGGGTTAATGGGTGCAGTCACAATCTGATTTGTTTGGTAGGATAATAAGTCATCGGCATGGGAGGCGCCGATGAGATAGGTAAAGCCAGATTAGGGTTTTGCACACTAGCAGCTACACCATCATTACCACTAGATGATTGAGATATATTTTTCTGAGCATTGGTATTTTCTATGAAAGTTTGATAGACCAGATTGTTACCATCTGCAATACGACTCTCAATCTCAGCCCACTGCTCAGGAGAAAAGGTAGTACTCACAGCGGGTTTAACCTGCTCGGCTTGAAGAGGAGGAAACTTGATTTCTCCAATCGGAGTGATGTTGCCTTGGCGATCCTTCTTGAACTTTGCAAGGAACTCCTGCAAGTCCTTCTCCTCGCGCGCCTTCTCCTCATAGACTTGGCGATGATCGGCTGATATCTCATCAAGACTGGGCTTAATGATGTTATCGGCGTCTACCTCAGATGGCTTGGGAAGATCGGACATGGTGGATGATGATGATTGATCTTCGTCCCCAGCGGAGTCGCCAAAAGGTGTGTTGACACACGAACACGTCACGTGTACCCTCGACGCCAGGGGTGATGCACCACAGCTCACGTCGAAGGAGACCCGACCGACAGCGCGATACGCAAGACAGTCGACGGGCGCTTTTGTAGCCCCGAAAACCCCACACCCCCGGGAGGGACCCCATCAGGGAGTGCGGCGGCTATGGGCTGCCCTAGGTCGATCTGCTCGCCCCTAGAGCCTCGGGATTCGCAGCTCTCAAACACGAAGAATAGCGAAGAACGAGATAGAAAAAATGGTGGAGAGATAAAACGTAGATGAAAAAGTAGTATGTTGATTTTTTCGATTGTGTGTCGTTCAATCGGCCGTCACCCCCAACATATATAAGAGGCGGCTGGACTTCCCGTACAAGCAAAGGATTTATCTAGGCTTCCCTTACAAGAAAATTACATCAATTCACGTCCTAGAATCCTAGTTCTGGTCCCACTCGGATTCAGCCCGAATCTGGTCCAATCTTCTGTTTTGCTCCTTGCTTGGGCTGTGGAATTTGCATATGACTTCCGATGGAGACGGTTCAAATATCAATTATGTGTGCTTAGACGAGGCCAACAATCCGTATGTTGATCACTTTTCCAAATAAGGCCATCTTGAATACTCCACGGGGTCATCTCTAATTTCGAGTCGGACTCGTTCATGTAGCTGACTGGACCGTCCGACTCTTGCAGCGTCTCTGCAGGTCGTATACTACGTCGGATGATGATGACTCCAAAAGCAAAGTTGACCGTTTCGACGTTACGAACAACTCCTATGTTGAACACTTCTTCATCCGAAGCTAACTAGATAAGTATTTGAGCCCATCTTCAGCATCTGGTCGGATTGGCCTCGACAGTTTCTACTTTTCACGGCAGCAAGCTTTCCCGGCAAGGTTACTGTTCACGGCGGCAAGCTTTCCCCACAGGTTACTGTTCACGGCGGCAAGCTCTCCCCCGGCAAGGTTACTGTTTACGGCGGCAAGCTTTCCCCGGCAAGGTTACTGTTCACGGCGGCAAGCTTTCCCCGGCAAGGTTACTGTTTACGGCGGCAAGCTTTCCCCGGCAAGGTTACTATTCACGTCGGCAAGCTTTCCCCGGCAAGGTTACTGTTCACAGCGGCAAGCTTTCCCCGGCAAGGTTTTTGAGGCAGTAAACGACCTCGGTTGAAAATGTGTCCAAAAGCAAAGTTGACCGTTTTGACGAGACGAAAAACTTTCTTGGTGAACATTTTCCGATTCGAGGCCATCTTCTGGGCCAAAACACTCACGCATTACATCAGACACTTGCCAAGACATGTCTGGCCTTCCGCGTCATATTTCGCCTCTTGACAGGGCTGCATCCAGATAGCTCTAACTTTTGCATACGAACTCGGATTGAGATGATTTTTATATCAAAATCGACCGATTTGACGAGACGAAGACAATTCAGGTAGAGCATTCCTTCATCCGAGATTTTCCTGGAGGCGTACTTGACCAAAAAGCACTCAAAACACCTAAACATGACAATCTGAGTGTAGTTTTTGTCTCTGATATGATGCCGAATGATTATGGTCCAAACATCAAAGTTGTTCCACTCGGCAATGTGAAATTTCTCATTTAGAATATTTTGTCATTTGAGGCCATCTCCATTGCATTCTGCATTGTGCCAAAATCAGGTGTCAACAAATTCTTTCTCCCTAATTTTTTTCTGGAAAAATAGGATTTTATAGCATCGGTTTCAGGGACTGCGGGGCCACCAGGTGGGGACAACCCACCTGGGTACGCCTGGTGAGGGGGGCGCACCCTGGTGGGTTGTGCCCACCCAGGTGCCCCCTTCGGTAGGTTTTGGCTCTAGAAATTCTCTTTTATTATATGAAAATTTCTCGCAATGATTCGTTCCATTCCAAGAACTTTTATTTCTGCACAGAAACAACACCATGGTAGTTCTGCTGAAAATAGTGTCAGTCCGGGGTTAGTTTCATTCAAATGATGCAAATTAGAGTCCAAAACAAGAGGAAAAGCGTTAGGAAAAGTTGATACATTGGAGAGGTATCAGTTGCCTATAGGTACACATGTCAGTGGCACTGATCCATGATTCCACTTGGAGGAACAACTCGCCTCTGCCGTCACTGACTTTGGGCGGGCTCTTGCCAAGATGAAGTGCCCCAACAACTACCTCTCAGGGCTTACCAAGTATGTACTCACCAGTTCAATCTTACCAATACCAGTTGCGATTAATGGCTATGTTCTATACGGTCGATGTATTAAGCATGTTCTAGTAAAAATGCCTAACACGTTTTTGTTACTTTCCCTACCTTTTTATAGACATCTGGTCCATTCTCTGCTCTAGCAGCACCTGCCTTGTGATGTTTAACTATGCCCATTGCATTTTTATCAGTACTGGTTTCAATGTCTATTAAGCCTGTTGCAATTAACAGTTGAATCCATTTTTAAACAGTTGTATTTCAATGGCTACAAACTTACAAAACATGACTTAGGATGTTGTTAACCCTGTTGCAATTAACAGTTGTAACAATTTTTTAATTTGTCCATTTGCTACCATGCAACTCTCCGCAATAAAGATATACTAGAGATGCTACACATTTGCTGTTTTTGGTGGATGCTAACCCTGTTCTACTTAACATGCTTGTCCATGTACTTACGCGGGGTAATAGCTGCATCCCATGCCTTACAGTATTTCACATCATTTGTGCAATTGCACTTTAACTTCTACCATTTACTGGTTGCCTATAGGTACACATGTCAGTGGCACTGATCCACACTTCGACCCGGAGGAACGGTTCGCCTCCGCCGCCGCTGACTTTGGGTGGGCTCTAGCCAAGATGAAGTGCCCGAGCAACTACCTCTCAGGACTTATGTACTCACCAATTCAATCTTAATTACCAATACCAATTGCAATTAATGGCTATGTTTTGTACGGTCGATGTATTAAGCACGTTGTAGTAAAACTGCCTAACATGCTTTAGCTATTTCCCCTATCTTTTTGTAGACAACTAGGCCATTATCTGCTCTGGTAGCACCTGCCCTGTGATGTTTAACTCTGCCAATTGCATTTTTATCAGTACCGGTTTCAATGGCCATAAAGCCTGTTGCAATTAACAGTTGTATCCATTTTTAAAGAGTTGTATTTCAATGGATACAAACTAACAAAACATGAATTAGGATGTTGTTAAGCCTATTGCAATTAACAGTTGTATCCATTTTTTAATCCGTCCCTTCGCTACCATGCTACTCTTTCGCAACGAAGATGTCACTACAGATGCTGTCGTTTTATTACCATTTGCTATTTTTGGTTGATATTAACCCTGTTGTAGTTAACATTGGCTTCCCATGTACTTACACAGGGCTACAATTGGCAATGCTGTTGTTTACTGTCTAGATTAGCTGCATTACATGTCTTATACACCATCTATTCCTAAATATAAGTATTTTTAGAGATTCCAATATAGACTACATAAGGAGCAAAATGGGTGAATCTAGATTCTAATCTAAACTATATCTATAATTCTATATACATCCGTATGTAGTTCATATTGAAATCTAAAAAAATACTTGTACTTAGGTACATAGGTAGTTGTATTTTACATCATTTGTGCAATCTCAGTTTAGCTTCTAACATTTACTGGTTGCTTATAGGTACATATATGAGCGGTACTAATCCATGCTTCGATCCCTTTTGCCTATGGGGCAATGAGATATTCATGAACAAGCGTCAAGTGAGGAAACTAAGAATGATTGTTAGGAGAAAGAAATGGGTGATTGGAATTAAGCTCTTTATTTACACTTTGTCAAAGACAACAGTGAACTTTAGGATGGTAAGTAACGTGTTGCCTTTTCCCCCTGCCCACAACAAGTTACTCTATAGACCTCAGTATCTGATATTTTTCTCTTTTTAGTGGTTTCTGAAGCTATTTATTGATGATTACCTTGCAAACTATATGACCTGAGTGGAGGCAACTAAGGTTAAAGTATATAATTAATGCTACCATGATAATGCTCTAGAAGTCTTCCTGAAGGCGGTGAAGGATAGGTGGGCAATCGTCACAAGGGGTTGGACAAAAGTGTTTCGTGCCTATGGCATGCAGGAAGGCACATTATGGGCATTCCGGTTCTTCAACACCGTCGGCGGTCAAAATGATTTACACTTGTCTCTTCACCTTTACCACCTTTAAATATTATCGTTCATCATAGTTAATTGATGCCTAATCCTGTAATTATTGAGCATATTGTACGGCAATTTTATTTATGGATTCATTGTTGAACCATTGTGCTGAGAATTTGAATTGCACGTTTCATATTTCAAAATTTCCAATTCAAATAATAAATTACAGGCAAAAATAAAAAGAGAACAGACGGTCATGGAACTTTGCAAACGGTTCTAGCAGTAAAAACACTTGTGATGGATAGCCCAATGCCACACAGTTTTCTACATCAAATCGTGTGTGATGTAGTTCATAAAAGCAAACAGTTAACCAAGGCAGAGCGTGTGTGATAGTTACACCTTTCACACACGAGCGTATACATAAAACTGTGTGGGATGGACATACGAACAGAAACATTTTCCCTGGATTGACTGTGTGGGATGTACATAAGAACGGAAATGTATTCCCTGGATTGACTGTGTGTGATATACATATGAACGGAAATGTTTTTCTGGGATTCACCGTGTGGTATGTACATATGAATAGAAATGATTGGGTTTCGATGCCTTGCCCGATCTCACACGGCCCCAGCGTATGTCCTAGGAGGGCCTATCCTCGACGATTTCTGGGTCGTGTGGGAAGGACCCCCCTATCGCCCACACTCACTTGGCGACGGTTCCAAATGTCATCGTGGAAAGGGGTTAAAAACCGTTTGTATAGCACCGACACATACTAGTGCATGTCAAACTTGGTGCTAGTGTAGTTGTTTAATGGGGTAGCTGGGTGCTGAAGCTATATCATGTTGTATTATGATGTATTTCAATTATGAAATCCTGCTTCCTTAATATGGAAATGAAATATATTATGTTCTTAATATGAAAGTCAATTATATTAATAAATTGATTATTAATAATAGGGCAATTAGCTTGCTAATTGGCTAATTAGCCTGCTAATTGGGTTTTCACATTGCAAACAGTTATTCATAAAACACCATGGGCGATGACCTCAGGCAACGCACACAGTTTATGGGAATAAACCGTGTTGGATCAATGAACAATCACACATGACATTCTCTTGAAAA
Organism: Triticum aestivum; assembly: GCF_018294505.1. Classification (NCBI taxonomy): domain Eukaryota; kingdom Viridiplantae; phylum Streptophyta; class Magnoliopsida; order Poales; family Poaceae; genus Triticum; species Triticum aestivum. The sequence continues at coordinate 527,411,563 of NC_057812.1, forward strand.
TTGGTTGCGTTAGGCCACCTTGTGCAAACGTTTTCCACGTAAAAACTATGTGTGATAGACAGCCTTTGCCACACAGTTTCTTCTACGCACCGTGTGTGATGGATTCAATAACGCAAACGATAAAATTATTAATATCATGTGCAATGGCAGCACTATCACAACTGATTTATTAGGGAAAATTGTGTGTGCTGTACATGTGAAGGGAAACATTTTTCTTGGAGCGACTTTGTGGGATGTTCATACGAACGAAAACGTTTAGCGGGGACTAACTTTGTGGGATGTACTTCCGACCTGAAACGATTTCGCCTGTATAATTGTATTTTTTAGCATTATTGTACGTATAACCGTATTTGAGCGCTCGCCAGTCGCACACGACCTCATTTTGCTCAGCGTGTGAGCCAGGAGGGCATATCCCCAACGGTTTCTGGGTCATGTGGGAAGGACCCCCTATCACCCACACTCACTTGGTGATGGTTGCAAATGCCGTCGCGGAAAGGGGTTAAACACCATTTGTATAGCACCTCGCTATACCAGTGATGGGAGGGAATACATAGTAAGTCCATTGGGGCATTTTATCTTGTGCCCAACAAATTTCATCAGGTCTCCAGCATTTTCTTCAGAGTCCAATGCTTTTCAGCTGGAGACCCGGTCCTGCAAAAGAAGTTAATTCTTCTTAACCACCCACATCTGAAGGGGTGGCTTAGAAGCAATGAGTCTAAGTGCAGCTTCTGATAATTTTGGCTTTGAGGCCCTAGCAAATAGATTTGTGATAACCCACAAGTATAGGGGATCGCAATAGTTTTCGAGGGTAAAGTATTCAACCCAAATTCATATTCAACATGAGGGGAGCCAAAGAATATTTGAAGGTATTAGCAACTGAGTTGTCAATTCAACCACACCTGGAGATTAATTATCTGCAGCAAAGTGATCAGTAGCAAAGTAGTTTCATAGTTTTGATAGTAGTGAAACCAGCAATAGTAACAGTAACGGTAATAGCAGTAATTTTGTAGAAAGTGTAACAGTGATCATAGCAGTAGTAACTTAGCAGAAACAATATGGAAAAGTTCGTAGGCATTGGATCGGTGACTTGTTGGGTGATATTCATCATGTGACAGTTATAACCTAGGGCTATTCGGTACTAGCTCTAGTTCATCAATATAATGTAGGCATGTATTCTGTAAATAGTCATACATGCTTATGGAAAGAACTTGCATGACATCCTCTGTCCTACCCTCTCGTGGCAGCGGGGTCCAAACTAAGGGATATTAAGGCCTCCATTTAATAGAGAACCGGAACAAAGCATTTACACGCGGTGAATACATGAACTCCACAAACTACGATAATCACCGGAAGAAGTCCCGATTATTGTCACTACGGGGTTACCGGATCATAACACATAGTAGGTGACTATAACTTGCAAGATCGGATCTAGAACATTAATATAATGATGATAACATAAATAGTTCAGATCTGAAATCATGGCACCGGGCCCAAAGTGACAAGCATTAAGCATGGCAAAGTCATAGCAACATCAATCTAAGAACATAGTGGATACTATGGATTAAGCCCTAACAAAACTAACTCGATTACATGATGAATCTCATCCAACTCCTCACCAACCAGCGAGCCTACGAAGGAATTATTCACTCCCGATGAGGAGCATCATGGAATTGGCGATGGAGAAGGGTTGGTGATGAAGAAGAACGAAGATCCCCCTCTCCGAAGCCCCAAACAAACTCCAGATCTACCCTCCCGAGAAAGAATAGGGCTTGGCAGCGACTCTGTATCATGGACTGTGATAATTCTTTCTCCCTGATTTTTTCTCCGAAAATAGGAATTTATAGCGTTGGTTTCAGGGTCAGCGGGGCCACCAGGTGGGGACAACCCACCTGGGCGTGCCAGGAGAGGGGGGCACGCCCTAGTGGGTTGTGCTCACCCAGGTGCTCCTCTCCGGCAGGTCTTGGCTCCACAAATTCTTATTATTGATATAAAAAATCCTCGCAAAGTTTCGTTCCATTCCAAGAACTTTTATTTCTGCACAAAGACAACGCCATGGTAGTACTTCTGAAAACAGTGTCAGTCCGTGGTTAGTTTCATTCAAATCATGCAAATTAGAGTCCAAAACAAGAGGATAAGCGTTAGGAAAAGTAGATATGTTGGAGATGTATCAACTCCCCCAAGCTTAAACCTTTGCTTGTCCTCAAGCAATTCAGTTGATAAACTGAAAGTCAAAAATAAAAACTTTTAGAAACTCTTTTGCTCTTCTTTGCATAAATAACAACACCCAGGTTTTCAGCCAACATTACAACTAACCATGTCGACAATAGCTCTTAAAGATTATAATGACTCATATCAATGACATAATCACCTAGCGAGCAATAATAAGGTATCTCAAACGGCAACACATTAGCAAAACAACCATGATATAATGTGACAATAGTGGTATCTCGCTAGCCCTTTCTGAGACCGCAAAACATAAATGCAGGGCACCTCCAAATTTCATGCAACGACTAAACATTGTAATTCATGGTAGAAAAGATCCAGTCATGATGCACCCAACATTAGCTACACACAATGCATAAATTATGACAACTGTGCTCTTCTCAGTTTCTGCCGCTTGTTTTAGAAGGTGGTGACAGAACATAAAAGTAAATAGATAGTCCCTTCGTAGAGGCAAGCAGTGATTTGCAGAGGTGCCAGAGCTCAAGTTTTTAAAACAGAGATAAATGATATTTTGAAACATGCACCCTTCACATTTACTTCACGACTATCAGTTATCAATATCTCCCATGCTAAACAGGCTAGTGGCGGTTCCCAAGCGATAAAAGTAAAGCTTTACTCCCCTCCACCAGCAATCACATTCCACGGCTTGTCCGAAACAACGGGTGCAGTCCAAACCAACAACAGTATCGATGGAGTTTTGTTTAATTATTTGCATTTTTTAAGTTCGGGACTAGGAATCCCTATTATCGCCCTTTTCTCGTGCGATGGTGAGTGAATAAACACTCGACCTGGGAATAACCCTCTTAGAATGGAAGATACTGACCACCTCCTGTCGTTCCATGAATAATCTAGGCACACAAAAAGGATAATTTTAGAAGTTTTTTAGAGGTGGCACATGCAAATTTACTTAAGACGCTAGGGTAATACCGCATATAGGTAGATATGGTGGACTCATCTGGAATAACTTTGGGGTCAAGGTTTTTGAGGTACATGCAGAATCCCCACTTAGTACATGCGAAGGATAGCAATTTAGATTGAGAAGTGGCCAACTACAGAGCAACAACTATCATAACCATGCATTATGCATAAGTAACATTGGACACTAGCATGAGTAGGATATGAACACCATGAACATAAATATTATAGAGGCTATGTTGGTTTTGATTCAACTACATGCATGAACATGTACCAAGTCAAGCCACTCGAACATTCAGAGGAGGATACCATATCATCATACTACATCACAATCATTTTAACACTATGTTGATATCCAAGATAAATCATTATCAACTCCCAGCTACTTATGCATGGCATGAGAAACTATCTTATATTTACTAATCAGAAGCACCATCCGAGCCTCCATGTTAATTGGTAAAAATTGTTTACAAATAACTGTTAGATCTTAATTTTGCATCTAGGATTTAAGAGAATTTTTTTAGGGAAGGATTTAAGAGATATGGTTTCCTCATGTTGTGTGTGAATTTATAACGGAGATCCAATCAGCCCAAGAGTCCATGTGAGTACGCTGAGATGGAAACGTGAAAACCAAAAGCACATAGTCAACTAAATAATGTTTTCCTTCTATGTCTTGGATCAAAGAGATAGGTTCCCTCATGTTTAGCAGTACATAGATTTACAAGGGAGATCCAATCGGCCCAAGAGTCCATGCAAGCTACTCCAGGAAGGAAACATGGAAACAAAAATCACCTAGCAAACTAAATATTTTTTTCATAGAAACATACCAATGAAGTTATTCATGCAGGCATGGTGCATGTAACAATATAGGCATCACTGCAGCTTAAAAACAAATTAGTGCAGGCATGACATAGCTAGCCATATACGTATCATGGCAAATAACAAATTCATGGAAGAACGTGATTCACCAAACTAGCTGAAAATCTGCATGCTGCAAAACAAATTGATGAATCAACGTTGCTCGTCTAGCTAGCTGAAAATCTATGTAAAGTGTAATTGGAACACCTACGTATAGATACGTGGACAATTTTTCTAATTCAGAAATCATTATGCACCCAACCGAAATGTATATATGGTTGTACTACACCAGTTCAATCCATAAATCACACTTAAGTAGAGATATACTCCCAAATTTGTATGTGACAACGTACGTAGTATTTTCTAAAAATAAAAAGAAATTAATGCTTGAAAAAGTTAGGATACGGGCTAGCGTTTATCGCCTAAAATAATGCATTGTCATTGCTTCTCTCGATGACTCAGTTTGGATGTCAGAAGGTTGAAATTTCAATAGTGTACAAACTGAAGATAAAAAAACGATAGGCGTCCATCAATTTAGTGGGATTTTCACACAGTAGAAGTGTGAGCTTCTAGAGAATTACGTGGCAACTTCAAAATAGTCAAGAAAATTTCTAAGTTGTCATTGCAAACATGTTTAATCATAATGGGCTGAAGCATGGATACTAGGTTAAACATATTACACAGACAGAGCATGTCGAGTTCATACTAGTTTCTCTCTGCCATGGCCAGTTCATCAAATGTCGTCATTATTGCCTTTCACTTGCACAACCAAATGATATGAAAATAACAATAGTGCAAGAGTGCCATGTTCTAAGCTGGAATCTACAAACATTTTATTCAACAGGAGAAGACAAGGTAAAATGGGCTCTTTATTAGTTCAACAATTATTCATATGAGAGCCACTCAACATTTTCATCGTGGTCTTATCCTTGGTACAACTCGAATAAAACAAAAAAAAATTAAGAGAAACACACTGAAATATTTTTGCAGTTTTTGGTTTTCTTGAACAAGCAAATAAATGGGAAAAGCAAAAACGAGAAAAACTATTTACACGGGAAAGCTCCCAACAAGCAAAAGAAGAACAAGGAAATCTTTTTGGGTTTTCTTTTTAATATTACTACTAAGCAAGCATAGAAAGTAAATTAACTATAACTAATTTTTTGGTTTTTTCTAAAGTTTTTCAAACACACAAGAAGAAGGAAAGAAAATAAATCTAAGCATGGATAATACAATGAAAAAGTGTGGACACCGACAAATGGAATAAGTGAACATGAATGTAAAGTTGGTGGAAACACTTATGCCCCCAAGCTTAGCCTTTTGGCCTAACTTGGTAGTCGATCAGTAGCCTAGAGGGTAGTAGTCGGTGTGGTAGCTCACGGAGGCTCTTGGTGCGGATGCCTCGGCCCGCCGTGCTGCCTCTACTACAACTTTGTGAGCTCGGTCCTGCCTCTCAAGAACAAAATATCTTCCCTTGCTGTGATAATCAAAAAGAGTAGGCGCATGCAAATATGTTTGCACGGGAGATGTTTGGTTAAACAAAAGATTATAAGTGAAGTTATCAGCCTTTCCTTTGAGAATCTTATGGACTTTTAAGGTGTTAAAATCTAAATACTACGTGGGTAGAATAGGATCAAAGGGCATTGGTGAAGCACCCAGCCCTTGTGCTAAACGTGTGGCATAAATTCCACCATAGAACCAGCCGCTGTTATCGTTGTGTTGAAGTCTGTGTGCAATGATGGATGCAAGATTATAATCCCTTTCACCGGTGAGAGCAGTACGTATGAGGCTCAAGTATGGAGCACAAAGCGTGCTACAGTCTTGCTTGCCTACTATGCATTTCCCGTTAAATAACGCAAAGTACTAAATTACGGGAAAATGAATGCTCTTTATTCCACCTTGAGTCACTCCCTCGTTTCACCATAACAAAGGCTCGTCAAGAATTTTTCAAACTCAGCCTTTGGTGGTTCGCCAAACGAACCCCAAAATGGAAGCTTGCAGTGATAAGCAAAATTCTCTAGTGATACGGTAAATGGACTATCATAAAGCATAAACGACACCCTAGAATCACATGGAAAATATTTAAATCCTTTGACAAATGATTCAGTGAGAAGTTGGTGTTGTTCACACTTATCTGAAAGGTAGGGACCAAGACCAGCATTGTGAACATATTGCTCAAATTCCTCCTTAATGTGCACACGCACCATATACTCATCGCAAGGCCATAAACATGTTTTGGTGGCGGCATCTCACGTGGAACTTTCACTTGGTTCAACATAAGACCAGCGAGCAGAACTGTCACTAGAAGATGCCCCCAAGGATCGTCTCCTCAAAGAGCTCCTTCCAAATAAGTTCATCATGACCGCGTACAATTATCTGAAAATAAAAATTTTGGGGTGACAAAAATTTGTCAACAAAAATTTACAAAATTCATAGCAACTACTCATAGGGATACATAGAAGCCATGTCAAGCATTCAAACTACTTAGAACACTAAGAATTTAACATGCAAGCACATCTACAGTAGCACCAAGAGTAGCTAATTATTAAAAATATAAACCACTAAAGCAAAAACTAATTGTCCAAATGGTTGAGTCACATACCAAGAAACAATCCCCCGAAACAGTTTCGGAAACGGAGCTCTGAGCAAAGAGATCGAAATCCATGGGTTTGAGCTCAAGAACACGGGAGATAGAGCAATGGAGATTTTTTTTCCAGAGGTAAGTGATGATGTGGGATGAAGAGGTAAGTGAGGGGGCCATGTGGGGGCCACAACCCACTAGGGTGCGCTTGGGGGTCCTGGCGCGCCCAGGTGGGTTGTGCCCACCTGGTGCACCTCCCTCTGTTTTTTATTGGACCAAAAATTCAGAAATATTCAGAAAAAATCGTGTAAAAATTTTAGGGCATTCTAAGAACTTTTATTTTTGGGTCCTTTTTATTGCACGGGAAATTCAGAAAACAGACAAAACATGGCATTTTATTTTATTTAACTAATAAAACAGAAAACAAAAGGTAAGAACAAAAGGTAGTGCTTACTAAATTCATCAACTTCATACCGCTCAGACATGATCCATTAATAAGGTTGATCAAGTCTTATTAACCACCACTTTCGATTAGCACGAAACCAAAGAACTTACGTAAATCACTAAGTTACCTCAATGGGGATACGAATGTCCCCTACAATAAGCATTTCATATTTCTTCTTGACAGTAGGTAGAGGTATTTGAAAACTTCCAATAGTGATTGTCGGAGATTTTTCAATAACATTAATACCATTCACTCGGAATTGTTTCTTTGGAAAGGGCACCATATGCTCACTACCATTAATATGAAAGTGACCTTTCTTTTATTGCAATAAATAACAGCCCCTGCAGTATTCAAGAGGGTCTACCAAGGATAATCGACAGGTTGTCATCCTCGGGCATCTCAAGTATAACAAAGTCAGTCAAAATAGTAACATTAGCAACAACAATGGGCACAGCCTCACAGATACCGATATGTATGGCAGTTGATTTGTCAGTCATTTGCAAAGATATTTAAGTAGGTTTGAGTTTATTCAAGTCAAGTCTTTTATATAAAGAGAAAGGCATAACACCAACACCAGCTCCTAAATCACACAAAGCAGTTTTCACATAATTCTTTGTGATTGAGCAAGGTATAATTGGTATTCCCGGATCTCCATGTTTTTAGGTACTCCATATTTAAAAGTGTAATTAGCAAGCATAGTGGAGATTTCAGCTTCCGGTATTTTTCTCTTATTTGTGATGATGTCTTTCATATACTTTGCATATGGAGGCATTTTTAGGATATCAGTCAAGCGAGTACGCAAAAAGACTGGCCTCAGCATTTCAGCAAAGCATTCAAATTCTTCATCATCATTCTTTTTAGTTGACTTAGGTGGAAAGGGCATAGGTTTTTGAACCCACGGGTCTATTTCTTTACCGTGTTTCCTAGCCACAAAGTCTCTTTTATCATATCTTTTATTTTTAGGTTGTCGATTATCAAGATCAACAGGTGGTTCTATCTCAACATCATTTTCTGGTTCTTTATCATTGGTTGGTTGAGAGTCTTCATGAACCTCATCATTATCCTTTTCATTATCACTAGGTGAGTGTTCATTACCAGACTGAGTTTCAGCATCAGAGATAGAAGCTTCATTATCATTATCGGGAGGTTTTTCTATTTCAGGTTCACTGGGAGCATGTAGAGTCCTCTCATTCTTCTTTTTCTTTTTCTTTTTAGAAGGTCTGGGTGCACTAGTGTTACCTCTTTGTGAATCTTGTTCAATTCTTTTTGGGTGTCCCTCGGGATAAAGTGGTTCCTGAGTTATTTTACCTCCTCTAGTTGTAACTCTAACCGCAAAGTCATGCATATTATTATTCATTTCATCAAGCAATTCTCTCTAATATTTAGCAACTTGTTCTAACTGAGTTTGAACCAGAGAAGCATGTTTTCCAACACCTCTAACAACATTTGATATCCTAAATAACAAGTCACTCAAGCGAGCAATCATATCAAAATTGTATTTCAATTGTTTCATAACATATGCATTGAAGTGATCTTGTTTTCTAATATAGTTTTCAAACTCATAAAGGCATTGACTAGGATGCATATTGTGAGGATTATCATTATCATTGAATTTCATAAGAGAATTTACCTCTACCACCTTAGGTAGTGGTGGTGTATTAAGCACATGTATTTCTTCAATAGGAGGTAAAATTTTAACATCCGCAGCTTTAATACCTTTTCCTTCATAGATTTCTTTGCCTCTTGCATATCTTCAGGACTGAGATATAATATACCCCTCTTCTTTGGAGTGGGTTTAAGCGGTGGTTTGGGAATGGGACAATTACATTTGAGCCCCTAGTTGTGTCACACCCGTGTGTTTTGCCCCTAAATTCAAAAAACCTTCATTTCTATCCAAGCTCGTTTAATCCTCTTATGTTTTTGCCCTTTGGCCGTTTGACTGCAACTTTGAAAACTTCATAACGAATTAATACTAACTCAGAAAAATGCAAATAAGATATCAAAATGATCGGAAAAACATCACCTATATGTGCATGCCATTTGCATTCATGACAAAAGTACTGAAAAGTCCCTATCCTAGTTTGAGCTCATATGATGTCTTTTGTCATGAATGCCCTTTTTGTTATGAATGCAAATGACATGCACATATAGGTGATGTTTTTCCGAACATTTTGATATCTTATATGCATTTTTCTGAGTTAGTATGAATTTGTTATGAAGTTTTCAAAGTTACGGTCAAATGGTCAAAGGGCAAAAACATAAGAAGAGCAAACGAGCTCGGGCAGAAACGAGGGTTTTTTGAATTTAGGGGCAAAACACACGGGTGTGACACAACTAGGGGCTCAAATGTAATTGTCCCTTTAGGAATAGTCCAATCATCATAATTTTTCAATATGCTATTCAATAATTCCTTAGCTTGTCCAAAAGTTCATTCCCTAAAAACACAACCAACACAACTATATAGGAAGTCCCTAGAAGCATCGGTGAGTCCATTGTAGAAGATATCAAGTATTTAATTTTTTCTTAAGAGGATGATCAGGCAGAGCATTAAGTAACTGGCAAAGCCTCCCCCAAGCTTGTGGGAGACTCTCTTCTTTAATTTGAGCAAAGTTAAATATTTTCTGTAAGGCGGCTTGTTTCTTATGAGCAGGAAAATATTTTTCAAAGAAGTAGTAAATCATATCCTGGGGACTACGCACACAACCAGGAGCAAGATTATTGTATGAAGCTTTAGAATCACCCTTCAATGAGAAAGGAAATAATTTGAGAATAAGGTAGTAGTGGGTTTTTGTTGGTAATATGCCCTAGAGCAATAATAAAATGGTTATTATTGTATTTCCTTGTTCATGATAATTGTCTATTGTTCATGCTATAATTGTATTAACCAGAAACCGTAATACATGTGTGAATACATAGAAAACAACATGTCCCTAGTAAGCCTCTAGTTGACTAGCTCATTGATCAATAGATGGTCATGGTTTCCTGACCATGGACATTGGATGTCATTGATAACGGGATCACATCATTAGGAGAATGATGTGATGGACAAGACCCAATCCTAAGCCTAGAACAAGATCGTATAGTTCGTATGCTAAAGCTTTTCTAATGTCAAGCATCATTTCTTTAGACCATGAGATTGTGCAACTCCCGGATATTGTAGGAATGCTTTGGGTGTACCAAACGTCACAACGTAACTGGGTGGCTATAAAGGTGCACTGCGGGTATCTCCGAAAGTGTCTGTTTGGTTGGCACGAATCGAGACTGGGATTTGTCACTCCGTGTAATGGAGAGGTATCTCTGGGCCCACTCAGTAGGACATCATCATAATGTGCACAATGTGACCAAGGAGTTGATCACGGGATGATGTATTACGGAACGAGTAAAGAGACTTTCTGGTAACGAGATTGAACAAGGTATCGGGATACCGACAATCGAATCTCACGCAAGTATCATACCGATAGACAAAGGGAATTGTATACGGGATTGATTGAATCCTTGACATCGTGGTTCATCCGATGAGATCATTGTGGAACATGTGGGAGCCAACATGGGTATCCAGATCCCGTTGTTGGTTATTGGCCGGAGAGTTGTCTTGGTCATGTCTACATGGTTCCCGAACCTGTAGGGTCTACACACTTAAGGTTCGATAACGCTAGGGAAAGTATGTACATGGTTACCGGATGTTGTTCGGAGTCCCGGATGAGATCCCGAACATCACGAGGAGTTCCGAAATGGTCCGGAGGTAAAGATTTATATATGGGAAGTCCTCTTTCGGTCACCGAAAAAGTTTCGGGTGCTGTCGGTAACGTATCGGGACCACCGGGAGGGTCCTGGGGGTCCACCAGGTGGGGCCACCAGCCCAGAAGGCTGCGTGGGCCAAGTGTGGGAGGGGACCAGCCCCAGGCAGGCTGGTGCGCCCCCCCACCAAGGCCCAAGGCGCAGGGAGAGTGGGAGGGGGCAAACCCTAGGTCCACATGGGCCTTAAGGCCCACCCTAGGGCGCCCCCCCTCTCCCTCTCCCCTGTTGCCGCCACCCTAGATGGGATCTAGGGCTGCCGCACCCCTTGGGGAGGGAACCCTAGAGGGGGCGCAGCCCCTCCCCTCCCCCTATATATACTTGAGGTATGGGGCTGCCCAACACATGTGATTTGATCTCTCTCTTGGTGCAGCCCTACCCCTCTCCCTCCTCGTCTCTCGTAGTGCTTGGCGAAGCCCTACTGGAGTACCGCGCTCCTCCACCATCACCACGCCATTGTGCTTCTGCTGGACGGAGTCTTCCCCAACCTCTCCCTCTCTCCTTGCTGGATCAATGCGTGGGAGCGTCACCGGGCTGTACGTGTGTTGAACGTGGAGGCGCCGTTGTTCGGCGCTTAGATCGGATCGACCGCGATCTGAATCGCTGCGTGTACGACTCCACCAACCGCATTCTTATAACGCTTCCGCATTGCGATCTTCAAGGGTATGAAGATGCACTCCTCTCTCTCATTGCTAGTCTCTCCATAGATTGATCTTGGTGACACGTAGGAATTTTTTTGAATTTTTGCTACGATCCCCAACAGTGGCATCATGAGCTAGGTCTATGCGTAGATTCTATGCACGAGTAGAACACAAAGTAGTTGTGGGCGATGATTTGTTCAATTTTCTTACCATTACTAGTCTTATCTTGATTCGGCGGCATCATGGGATGAAGCGGCCCGGACCGACCTTACACGTACACTTACGTGAGACTGGTTCCACCGACTGACATGCACTAGTTGCATACGGTAGCTAGCGGGTGTCTGTCTCTCGCACTTTAGTCGGATCGGATTCGATGAAAAGGGTCCTAATGAAGGGTAAATAGAAATTGGCATATCACTTTGTGGTTTTGGCGTAGGTAAGAAACGTTCTTGCTATAAACCTATAGCAGCCACGTAAAAACTTGCAACAACAATTAGAGGACGTCTAACTTGTTTTTGCAGGGTATGCTATGTGATGTGATATGGCCAAAAGGATGTGATGAATGATATATGTGATGTATGAGATTGATCATGTTCTTGTAATAGGAATCACAACTTGCATGTCGATGAGTATGACAACCGGCAGGAGCCATAGGAGTTGTCTTAATTTATTTATGACCTGCGTGTCAACATAAACGTCATGTAATTACTTTACTTTATTGCTCACCATTAGCCATAGTAGTAGAAGTAATAGTTGGAGAGACAACTTCATGAAGACACGATGATGGAGATCATGATGATGGAGGTCATGGTGTCATGCCGGTGACAATGATTATCATGGCGCCCCGAAGATGGAGATCAAAAGGAGCAAAATGATATTGGCCATATCATGTCACTATTTGATTTGATTGTGATGTTTGTCATGTTTACATCTTATTTGCTTAAAACGACGGTAGCATAAATAAGATGATCCCTCATTAAAATATCAAGAATTGTGTTCCCCCTAACTGTGCACAGTTGCTAAGGTCTGTTGTTCCGAAGCACCACGTGATGATCGGGTGTGATAGGTTCTAACGTTCGCATACAATGGGTGTAAGCCAGATTTACACACGCAATACACTTAGGTTAACTTTACGAGCCTAGCATGTACAGACATGGCCTCGGAACACGGAAGACCGAAAGGTCAAACATGAGTCATATAGTGGATACGATCAACATGAAGATGTTCGCCGATGATGACTAGTCCGTCTCACGTGATGGTTGGACATGGCCTAGTTGACTCGAATCATGTATCACTTAGATGACTCGAGGGATGTCTATCTAAGTGGGAGTTCATTAAATAATTTGATTAGATGAACTTAATTATCATGAACATAGTCAAAAGGTCTTTGCAAATTATGTCGTAGCTTGCGCTATAGTTATACTGTTTTAGATATGTTCCTAGAGAAAATTTAGTTGAGAGTTGACAGTAGCAACTATGCGGTCTGGGTCCGTAAACTGAGGATTGTCCTCATTGCTGCATAGAAGGATTATGTCATTAATGCACCGCTCAGTGTGCTGATCCTCGAGCGTCGTCTGTAGATGTTGGGAAATGTCTGACATACACGTTTTGATGACTACGTGATAGTTCAGTGCGTAATGCTAACGGTTTAGAATTATGGCACCAAAGACGGTTTTTTGAAACGTTGCAGAACATATCAGATGTTCCAAAGACTGAAATTGGGATTTCAGACTAGTGCCCACGTCAAGAGGTATGAGACCTCTGACAAGTTTCTTAAGCCTGCAAACTAAGGTTGAAAAGTTCAATCGTTGAGCATGTGCTCAGATTGTCTGAGTACTGCAATCACTTGAATTGAGTGGGAGTTAATCTTCCAGATGAGATAGTGATGGTTCTCCATAGTCACTGCCACCAAGCTATTGGAGCTTCGTGATGAACTATAACATATCAGGGATAGACATGATGATCCTTGAGCAACTCGCGATGTTTGACACCACGAAAGTAGAAATCAAGTAGGAGCATCAATTGTTGATGGTTAAACCACTAGTTTCAAGAAGGGCAAGGGAAAGAAGGGATACTTCATGAGACGGCAAATCAGTTGCTGCTCTAGTGAAGAAACCCAAGGTTGAACCGAACCCGAGACTAAGTCCTTTTATAATGAGGGGAACGGTCACTGAAGCAGAACTACCCTAGATACTTGGTAGATGAGAAGGCTGGCAAGGTCGACAGAAGTATTTTGGATATACGTTATATTAATGTGTACTTTACTAGTACTCCTAGTAGCACCAGGGTATTAAAATACCGGTTCAGTTGCTAAGTGTTAGTAACTCAAAATAAAAGGCTACGGAATAAACAAAGACTAGCTGAAGGTGAGATGACGATATGTGTTCGAAGTGTTTCCAAGGTTGATATGATCAAGCATCGCATGCTCCCTCTACCATCGAGATTGGTGTTAAACCTAAATAATTGTTATTTGGTGTTTGCGTTGAGCATAGACATGATTGGATTATGTTTATCACAATATGGTTATTCATTTAAGGAGAATAATGGTTACTCTGTTTATTTGAATAATACCATCAATGGTCTTGCACCTAAAATGAATGGTTCATTGAATCTCGATCGTAGTGATACACATGTTCATGCCAAAAGATATAATATAGTAATGATAGTACCACATACTTGTGGCACTGCCATTTGAGTCATATTGGTATAAAACGCATGAAGAAGCTCCATGTTGATGGATCTTTGGACTCACTCGTTTTGAAAAGATTGAGACATGCGAACCATGTCTATTGGTAGATATGCATGAAGAAACTCCATGCAGATGGATCATTTGGACTCACTTGATTTTGAATCACTTGAGACATGCAAATCGTACCACATGGGCAAGATGACTGAAAGGCCTCGTTTCAGTAAGATGGAACAAGAAATCAACTTGTTGGAAGTAATACATTTTGATGTGTGCAGTCCAATAAGTGCTGAGGCATGTAGTGGATATTGTTATGATCTTACTTCACAGATGACTTGAGTAGATGCTGAGTATATTTACTTGATGAAACACAAGTCTGAATTATTGAATGGTTTAAGTAATTTCAGAGTGAAGTTGAAGATCGCCGTGACAAGATGATAAAATGTCTATGATATGATCACAGAGATGAATATCTGAGTTACGAGTTTGGCACACAATTAAGACATTGTGGAAATTGTTTCACAACTAATACCGCCTGGACCACCATAGTGTGATGGTGTGTCCGGACATCATAACTACACCCTATTGGATATAGTGCATACCATGATGTCTCTTATCGAATTACCACTATCATTTATGGGTTAGGCATTAGAGACGACCGCATTCACTTTAAATAGGACACCACACAATTCCGTTGAGACGACACCGTATGAACTGTAGGTTTAGAGAAATCTAAGCTGTCGTTTCTCAAAAGTTTGGGGCTGCGATGCTTATGTGAAAAAGTTTCAGGCTGATAAGCTCGAACCCAAAGAGGATAAATGCATCTTCATAGATTACCCAAAAATAGTTCAGTATACCTCCTATTTCAGATCCGGAAGCAAAAGTGATTGTTTCTAGAAACGGGTCCTTTCTCGAGGAAAAGTTTCTCTCAAAAGAATTGAGTGGGAGGATAGTGGAGACTTGATGAGGTTATTGAACTGTCACTTCAACTAGTGTGTAGCAGGGCACAAGAAGTTGTTCCTGTGGCACCTACACCAATTGAAGTGGAAGCTCATCATAGTGATCATGAAACTTCGGATCAAGTCACTACCAAACCTCATAGGTCGACAAAGATGCGTACTACTTCAGAGAGGTACGTAATCCTGTCTTGGAAGTCATGTTGCTGGACAACAATGAACCTATGGAGAAGCGATGATGGGCCCGGATTCCGACGAATGGCTCAAGGCCATAAAATCCGAGAGAGGATCCATGTATAAAACAAAGTATAGACTTTGAAAGAACTACTGGATGGTCGTAAGGCTGTTGGGTGCAGATGGATTTTAAAAAGGAAGACAGACAATGATGGTAAGTGTCACCATTAAGAAAGCTCGACTTGTCGTTAATATGTTTCCTGACAAGTTCAAGAAGTTGACTACGATGAGACTTTCCCACTCGTAGCGATGCTAAGAGTCTGTTTGAATTATGTTAGCAGTTACTGCATTATTTATGAAATTTTGCAGATAGGATGTCAAAACATTGTTTCCTTGATGTTTTTCTTGAGGAAAGGTTGTATGTAATACAACCAGAGGGTTTTGTCAATCCCGAAAGATGCTGACAAGTATGCAAAGCTCCAGCAATCCTTCTAAGGACTGGAGTAATCATCTCGGAGTTGGAATGTATGCTTTGATGAGATGATCAAAGATTTTGGGTTTATACAAAGTTTATGAGAAACTTGTATTTCCAAAGAAGTGAGTGGGAGCACTATAGAATTTTTGATGAGTATATGTTGTTAACATATTGTTGATCAGAAATGATGTAGAATTTTTGGAAAGCATGCAGGGTTGTTTGAAAAGTGTTTTTCAATGGAAAATCTGGATTAAGCTACTTGAACATTGAGCATCAAGATCTATAAGGATAGATCAAAAACGCTTAATAGTACTTTCAAATGAATACATTCCGTGACAAGATTTTGAAGGAGTTCAAATAGATCAGCAAAGAAGGAGTTCTTGGTTGTGTTACAAGGTGTGAGCATTGAGTAAGACTCAAGACCTGACCATGGCAGAAGAGAGAAAGGACGAAGGTCGTCCCCTATGCTTTAGACGTAGGCTCTACAGTATGCTTGTGTACTGCACCTGAAGTGTGCCTTGCCATGAGTAAGTCAAGGGGTACAGGAGTGATCCAGGAATGGATCACATGATAGTGGTCGAACTTATCCTTAGTAACCAGTGGACTAAGGAATTTTCTCGATTATGGAGGTGGTAAAAGAGTTCGTCGTAAAGGGTTATGTCGATGCAAACTTTGACACTAATCCAGATGACTCTGAGGAGTAAATCGGATTCGTATAGTAGAGCAGTTATTTGGAATAGCCCCAAGTAGCACATGGTAGCTGCATATACAAGATGACATAGAGATTTGTAAATCACACATGGATCTGAAAGGTTCAGACCCATTGACTGATAAACCTCTCTCACAAGCAAGATATGGACACACCCCATGGGTGTTGGATACACTACAATCACATAGTGATGTGAACTAGATTATTGACTCTAGTGCAAGTGGGAGACTGTTGGAAATATGCCCTAGAGGCAATAATAGAATGGTTATTATTGTATTTCCTTGTTCATGATAATTGTCTATTGTTCATGCTATAATTGTATTAACCGGAAACCGTAATACATATGTGAATACATAGACCACAACATGTCCCTAGTAAGCCTCTAGTTGACTAGCTCGTTGATTAATAGATGGTCATGGTTTCCTGACCATGGACATTGGATGTCATTGATAACGGGATCACATCATTAGGAGAATGATGTGATGGACAAGACCCAATCCTAAGCCTAGCACAGGATCGTATAGTTCATATGCTAAAGCTTTTCTAATGTCAAGTATCATTTCCTTAGACCATGAGATTGTGCAACTCCCGGATACCGTAGGAATGCTTTGGATGTACCAAACATCACAACGTAATTGGGTGGCTATAAAGGTGCACTGCGGGTATCTCCGAAAGTGTCTGTTGGGTTGGCACGAATCGAGACTGGGATTTGTCACTCCGTGTAACAGAGAGGTATCTCTGGGCCCACTCGGTAGGACATCATCATAATGTGCACAATGTGACCAAGGAGTTGATCACGGGATGATGTATCGCGGAACGAGTAAAGAGACTTGCCGGTAATGAGATTGAACGAGGTATCGGGATACTGACGATCGTATCTCGGGCAAGTATCATACCGATAGACAAAGGGAATTGTATACGGGATTAATTAAATCCTTGACATCGTGGTTCATCCGATGAGATCATCATGGAACATGTGGGAGCCAACTTGGGTATCCAGATCCCGCTGTTGGTTATTGGCTGGAGAGTTGTCTCGGTCATGTCTACATGGTTCCCGAACCCGTAGGGTCTACACACTTAAGGTTCGATGATGCTAGGGAAAGTATGTATGTGGTTACCGAATGTTGTTCAGAGTCCCGGTTGAGATCCTGGACATCACGAGGAGTTCCGGAATGGTACAGAAGTAAAGATTTTTATATGGGAAGTCCTGTTTTAGTCACCGGAAAAGTTTCGGGTGCTATCGGTAACGTACCGGGACCACCGGGAGGGTCCCGGTGGTCCACCAGGTGGGGCCACCAGCCCAGAAGGCTGCGTGGGCCAAGTGTGGGAGGGGACCAGCCCCAGGTAGGCTGGTGCGCCCCCCACCAAGGCCCAAGGCGCAGGGAGAGTGGGAGGGGGCAAACCCTAGGTCCAAATGGGCCTTAAGGCCCGCCCTAGGGCGCCCCCCTCTCTCCCTCTCCCCTCTGGCTGCCACCCTAGATGGGATCTAGGGCTGTCGCCCCCCTTGGGGAGGGAACCCTAGAGGGGGCGCAGCCCCTCCCCTCCCCCTATATATACTTGAGGTATGGGGCTGCCCAACACATGTGATTTGATCTCTCTCTTGGCGCAGCCCTACAACTCTCCCTCCTCATCTCTCGTAGTGCTTGGCGAAGACCTACTGGAGTACCACGCTCCTCCACCATCACCACGCCATTGTGCTGCGGCTGGACGGAGTCTTCCCCAACCTCTCCCTCTCTCCTTGCTGGAACAAGGCGTGGGACACGTCATCGGGCTGTATGTGTGTTGAATGCGGAGACGCCGTTGTTCAGCGCTTAGATCGGAATCGACCGCGATCTGAATCGTTGCGTGTACGACTCCACAAACCGCGTTCTTATAACACTTCCGCCTTGCAATCTTCAAGGGTATGAAGATGCACTCCTCTCTCTCGTTGCTAGTCTCTCCATAGATTGATCTTGGTGACACGTAGAACTTTTTTTGAATTTCTGCTACGATCCCCAACAGTTTTCTCCTCATGAGTAAAAAGGGTGGCTATATCATTCAACTTAGTAAGATGTGCCACAACAGTTTCAGTTTCATAACCATGGAAAGGATCAGATTCAACCAAAGTAATTAACTCTGGGTCGACAGAGATTTCATAATCCTTATCATCAATAAATATAGGTGAAGTAGCAAACTTAGGATCACATTTCATTCTAGCATTCAGAGATTTTTCTTTATACTTGTGTAATAATACTATTAAATGGAATAGGTATTCTTGGTTTGGTTTAGTCCTTTATGTTTGGTTTACACACGTTAAGTGATCTGGGCCAGTTACTTGTACGTTGATGGGCCTTTTATGGGCTTTCATAGACAGACCACGAAAAATAATTGGGTCAAAATAAATCAACATTGTGGGAATTGAACACAAGACCTCATGTCTATCTCTTATATATAACAACCAAAGACTTACGCACCTTTCATATTTACTAATCCCAACTCACTCTAAATATACGAGTGGCAGTCATCGTGTTTATTTATTTTTTTGCGAGAAAAGGAGTTGATATTAAAACGGCCAAATTACTGAAAGGTCCACACAGAAAAGGAAATTACAACCAAGCCCCTCTGCAACCCGACTACGCCTACGCCGTGGACGAGCTGGTGACGCGTCGTTCGCCGCTACTCGCTGACGCCTTGGATCGAAGCAGCCCCCGGGCGAAACGGGAAGTCTCCGATCAATGGTCCCTGAGGACCTACACCCATGGCCGTTGTCGTCGTCGCACCGCTCAACATCACCTTCCTTCTCCAGATCATCAACCGCCGGAATCGCCATCCCTCGATCTCCGACACAGGGGAACTGTGCACGGCCTCTCCACCGAGCAGCGAGCATGAAGAAAGGAGTTGGTCCACCATGGAGCTCCACCAGAACTTTGCCGTCGAAGGGGAGACAAACACCTGCAAAAAGTCGATCCAGTCGCACCGCCGCCTCCACGACACCGCCGGCTGGATCCCTAGGCACTCCTGCACTATGTACATGCTGCAAATCGGGCTTCCCCCGTCCTCCTGCCACCGGAGCGTCCGGCAGAGGGCGAGGGAGCCGCCGATTCGGCAACGGCGAGGTGGAGAGCCCGGGGTTCGCACAAATCGCCCTTCGTTCCTGTAGATGGGGAAGGGTGAGGTCCAAGGCTCGTGTTTAGGGAGAGGTAATTAAGCGAATGAGCTAATAAAGGAAGGATTGTGGGCTTAAATATAATATTTAAACGGATGTGGCTCATTAAAGAAAGGATTATGGTTAAATCGGTGGAATAACTGTTACAAAAATTGTGGTCTTAATAAAATCTACATGAAGGATTTGAGGTAAAAAGGTAGGATAATTAAAAGGAAAGATCTATAGGCCTTAATGTGTTGGGGTTACTAAATTAGAAAAGAAAGGATTTGATTCCCGACTAAAATGGGTGAGGACTTCATGGTAATTAATGAAAGGATCATACTTAAATGCCATTAAAAAGGATTGTATTTAAATGAAATCAGTGGGACATTATGCCCCGCAAAGAAAAATATGAACGCGACTAAATTGCAACGTATTTTTTTATGTTCATTTTGTAGAAGGACGATGCTGCGATGCAACATGTTCTTCATAATGAATCCGATGCTGCGGGACATTATGCTTGTGCAAAACATCAATTTTCCCCGTTGCAACGCACGGGCATATGTGCTAGTGTGTAATAATTTCTCTAGATCATCCCTATCATTACAAGCAAGAATATCTCAGTTGTTTCTTCACTCGTAACATAACCTTCTGGTACCTTAGGCAATTCATATCTAGGAAGGCTAGTTCTAGCAGGTCTTTCAGGAGTTTACATTTCAAGCTCATCATCAGATTCAACAACATCATGTTGTATTACTCTAGCAATTTGTTCATCAAGAAATTCACCAAGTGGCAGATCATCATTAACAAGCAAGGTACTAGCATCATCATAAGCATCATTCATAGTAGAAGCAGCATCATCAATAACTTGCGACATATCAGAATTAATAGCATGTGGTGGTGTTGCAAGTTTATTCATAACAGAAGGTGAATCTAAAGCAGAACTGGATGGCAGTTCCTTACCTCCCCTCGTTCTTGAGGGAAATATCTTAGTCTTAGGATCCTTCATATTCTTCGTAGTGATAAATTGATAATAATCCCAAAGGACTCAATAAATATAGCTATGCCCCCCGGCAATGACGCCAAAAAATGGTCTTGATAACCCACAAGTATAGGGGATCGTAACAGTTTTGAGGGTAAAGTATTCAACCCAAATTTATAGATTCGACACGAGGGGAGCCAAAGAATATTTGAAGGTATTACCAGCTGAGTTGTCAATTCAACCACACCTGGAGATTAATTATCTACAGCAAAGTGATCAGTAGCAAAGTAGTTTGATAGTTTTGATAGTAGTGACAACAGCAATAGTAACAGTAACAGTGATAGAAGTAATTTTGTAGCAAGTGTAACTGTGATGATAGAAGTATTAACTTAGCAGAAACAATATGGAAAAGGTCATAGGCATTGGATCGGTGACTTGCTGGATGATATTCATCATGTGACAGTTATAACATAGGGCTATTCGGTACTAGCTCCAGTTCATCGATATAATGTAGGGATGTATTCTGTAAATAGTCATGCGTGCTTTATAAAAAGAACTTGCATGACAACTTCTGTCCTACCCTCCCGTGGCAGCGGGGTCCATATTGGTAACTAAGGGATATTAAGGCCTCCTTTTAATAGAGAACCGGAACAAAGCATTAACACATGGTGAATACATCAACTCGTCAAACTACGGTAATCACTGGAAGAAGTCTCGGTTATTGTCACTCCGGGGTTACCGGATCATAACACGTAGTAGGTGACTATAAATTGCAAGATCGGATCTACAACATGAATATAATGATGATAACATAAATGGTTCAGATCTGAAAGCATGGCACTCGGGCCCAAAGTGACAAGCATTAAGCATGGCAAAGTCATAGCAACATCAATCTAAGAACATAGTGGATACTAGGGATCAAGCCCTAACAAAACTAACTCGATTACATGATGAATCTCATCCAACTCCTCACCAACCAGCGAGCCTACAAAGGCATTACTCACTCCTGGTGGGAGCATCATGGAATATGTGATGGAGAAGGGTTGGTGATGACGAAGAACGAAGATCCCCCTCTTCGGAGCCCCAAACGAACTCCAGATCTTCCCTCCCAAGGAAGAACAGGTCTTGGCGGAGGCTCTGTCTCGTGGATCCCAACATTTCTTTATCCCTGATTTTTTTCTCCTAAAATTGGAATTTATAGCGTTGGTTTCAGGGTCAGTGGGGCCACCAGGTGGGGACAACCCACCTAGGTGCGCTTGGAGAAGGGGGGCATGCACTGGTAGGTTGCGCCCACCCAGGAGACCCTCTCTAGTAGGTCTTGGCTCCAGAAATTCTTATTATTGATATAAAAAATCCTCGCAAAGTTTCGTTCCATTCCGAGAACTTTTATTTCTACACAAAAACAACACCATGGTAGTACTGTTGAAAACAGCGTCAGTCTAGGGTTAGTTTGATTCAAATCATGCAAATTAGAGTCCAAAACAAGAGGAAAAGCGTTAGGAAAAGAAGATACGTTGGAGACGTATCATTTTGCGAGGGTAAATAGTACTCAAATAAATAAGCAGAAAAGTTCTTCAATTTGTGAACATAATGGTTCTAAGAGTTATGTGCATATTCATGAGCCTGACCATAGTTTTCCTGCAAAACATTGGCGTTAGAGTGACCATATGAGGTATTCTTCTTATATGAAGACTTTGGGCCATATGAAGCCTTTGGTCTGGGGTTTGTCTTCTTCCTAGGTGGTGTCATCATGATATTCCCGGGAAGCTTCTCAAGAAGACTTTTAGGTATCCAAACCTTCTTCATAGGGGACCCATTCCCACAGTTAGTTCCAATAAACTTGGCAGACACTTCACCATTCTGATTTTTGAATAGTTTATAGTTGGAGTTAAATGACTCATCAAAGATGATAGGTTTAGCATAGTTAAAGCCAAATAATGTGGATGGGTCCATTGAAGGGCCCTTTGCAGCAACCAAGGTGGTTTTCGGGTACTGCTCAGGTTTGTAGTAGGATCCATCAACATTCATTTTCCTCTCAAAACCAATACCCTCTTTTCTAGGGTTTTTGTTTAAGATCTGCTTCTTGAGGCCATCACAAAGAGGATAATGCCCTTTGAGACTTTTGACTTTTGTACATGCCTATTTCAAGCAATGTGTTCAACCTAGCATTTTCATCAGCAATAACAATTGTTGCCTCAGAAGAGCGGTTAGCTACCACATCAGCAGTTGAAGAAACTACGATCTCAAAAGCATTTGAACATTCAGCAGAAGAAGTAGCATTGTCACGCTCAAGACATTTTAAGAAAGGAGGCACAAATTCTTCCTGAGCGGAACTAGTCTGTTGAGCAAATAGTGAATCAGTTTTAGTTTGCAGATCATAATGAGACGCTTTCAGTTTCTCTAGATCTTGCTTCCTTTGAAGATAATCGTAGGAAACCTTCTCATGATCCACTGAGAGGATTTCATGATGACTTTGAAGATCCTCATACTTAATTCAAATATTTTCTCTGTCTTCAATTAAGGATTGAGCTCGATTTATTTCCTTGTCCATCAGGTGATTGCTTTTGTCTAGTAGGATTTGAATCCGTTCCATGGCAGTCTATTGCTCAGTGGAAATTCTAGCAAGTATCTTATAGCTAGGATTAGATCCACATTCAGAGTCATCTTTGCTAGAGGTTTCAAAGTAGGTGGCGTGTGAAGTTACCTTTGCGCCTTTTGCCATGAAGCAGTAGGTGGGAGTGTAGTTCTCATCGTCATCATTGGCTTCAGCATCGATGACGTAACCATTGTCTTCAGTGCCGAAGATAGAGATGGCGATGAATGCCGAAGCTAGAGCCAGGCTTGCCACGCCTGAATCAGACTCCTCCTCTGACTCCACCTCCACCTCCTATGAAGCAGACTCCTCCTCTGAATCCATTTCCTTGCCGATGAATGCACGAGCTTTGCCAGATGAACTCTTCTTATAAGATTAAGACTTTGAATAAGACTTTGAGAATTTCTTCTTCTTTTCGTCGGAGTCATATTCCTTGCTCTTGTTCTTTTTCTTGGCTTCCTTATCCCACGCTGAGGACACTCAGATATGTAGTGGACTGTTTTCTTGCATTTGTGGCAAGTTCTCTTTTTGTAGTCACGGGTGGAAGTCTTAGCATTCTTTGAGTTTTATTTCAAAGACTTTTCGAAGTGGTTTTTCTTGGAGAACTTCTGGAACTTCTTCACAAGCATTACAAGTTCTTTGACAAAGTCTTTAGGGCCACTGGAACTATAGTCAGATTCTTCAGATGAAGATATAGGATCCAGTTGCTTGATGTCTGGACGTTCTTGGATCATCAATGATACGTTGTAAAAGGAATTGTCAAGTGATATCAATAGCTTCTTCACTACTTCATGCTTGATGATGTCAGTGCCGCCGAGTGCATGAACTCATTGGTGATATCAGTAAGACGGTCGAAGGTAAGCTGGACATTTTCAATGTCAAGCCTCTTGAATCGGTTGAAGAGATTGTTATTGGCGTTCAGGGAACCAGGGTACCCAGACTTGCCTACCTGCGGCCCACAACGTGGCTCCATCGATGGCTTGGTATGACCCATCTACAACGCCAACAAGACAAGACCCTCGCGAGGGGCCGAGCCTCACAAGGCGGACGACGCCAAGACCTCCAGAGGGAGTGGCCTCCCCGGGCTGCTCCTGAGGAGCGGAGATTTCTATGCAGGTGCCCGACCTTGTGAGGTTGTGGTGATGCAAGCCATGACAACCAATGCCAGACGAGCGCCAGCGGGCATAGAGAAGACAGTTTCCTCTTTGGTGCTAAGGAGGCAAGCGCAGGTGCGGGGTCCCGAGGAATTAGGCAAAGGTTTCCATTCCCATGCAACGAGACCAAGACCGCCAGGACGGTAGGACGAATGTCATCGCCGAGCCCACCGCAGCATCATGACCAGAAGCTTTGCAGGCAAAGACTACCTTTCATCAGGGTAAGATGTACTACTTGTCCCCTTTCACATAGGCCACTATGGGATCCCTTCCCACCTGCGCTTTGGGGGAAGGGGACCAAGGCCACTATAAGTATAGGCTAGCCACCACCATAGGAGGTGGCGATCTGATCCCCTCAGCTCATTCACTTACTAGAGCAGACCTCGCGAGGTTGTTCTTCCCTTGTACTAGTTCATCCTCAGCCCCTCGTGAGGAAAATCCACCACGAAGCAGGAGTAGGGTCTTACACATCAAGCTGGCCTGAACTTGGGTAAACTGCCGTGTCCATCTTCTTCCTTGTTCATCGAGCTAGGCTGCAGGGACGACAGACTGGTTGGCTAGAGAGCTTGGGTTCTTCGCACAAGCCCTAGATTTCGAACCTTTCTTGGGTCTGCAGAGCCCTGAACCCGACATTTGGCGCGCCAGGTAGGGGTGTGTCGAAGCCTCTCTTCCACCGTTCACTACACCGCTATTCTGTCATTCCTATGGTTGATGCTCGTCGTGTCCGTGCCGAGCGCCGGGCCACTTGGGTTGCCCAGACGGCACCCGTGGGCAACGGCGTCCCTTGCCGTTCCACCTCCCGGTGGCTAACACCGCCACTGACCCTGTTGCCCGCGAATAGCAGGACTCATCGCTGCCACCGTCCATGCCGCGCGACGGCCGCACCTCGACTCCATCACCCACTCTGGCCATGGCGACGTCTTCTCATGCTCATCGCAGGCCGGCGAACGCGCAGGCTGTGCTGCTCATTGTGACGCCCCCGATTCAATCGTACACTAATCATACACGCCAACGTGTACGATCAAGATCAGGGACTCATGGGAAGATATCACAACACAACTCTAAAAATAAGTAACTCATACAAGCATCATAATACAAGCCAAGGGCCTCGAGTGCTCGAATACAAGTGCTCGATCACAGACGAGTCAGCGGAAGCAACAATATCTGAGTACAGACATAAGTTAAACAAGTTTCCATAAGATGGCTAGCACAAACTGGGATACCGATCGAAAGAGGCGCAGGCCTCCTCCCTGGGATCCTCCTAAACTAATCCTGGTCATCATCGGCGGCCTGGACGTAGTAGTAGGCACCTCCGGTGTAGTAGGATTCGTCGTCGATGGTCGCGTCTGGTTCCTGGGCTCGAGCATCTGGTTGCGACAACCGAGAGGAAAGGAAAGGGGGGAAAGGGGGAGCAAAGCAACCATGAGTACTCATCCAAAGTACTCGCAATCAAGGATCTACACTATGGACTGAACTGTAGAAAGCCAGAATAAGAGGGGAATAGCTAGTCCTATCAAAGACTATGCTTCTGGCAGCCTCCATCATGAAGCATATAGGAGAGAGTAGATGGTAAGTTCACCAAGTAGCATCATATAGCATAATCCTACCCGGCGATTCTCCCCTCGTCGCTCTGTGAGAGAGCGATCATCGAGTTGTATCTGGCACTTGAAAGGGTGTGTTATATTAAGTATCTGGTTCTATTTGTCATAAGGTCAAGGTACAACTCCGGGTCATCCTTTTACCAAGGGACACAGCTATGCGAATATATAAACTTCCCTGTAGTGGTGCACCACATTACCCAACACGCTCGATCCCTCTGGCCGGACACACTTTCCTGGGTCATGCCTGGCCTCGGAAGATCAACACGCCGCAGCCGCACCTAGGCACAATAGAGAGGTCAGCACGCCAGTCTAAATCCTAAGCACGCAAGGGTCTGGACCATCGCTTGTTGCATACCTGCATGTTGCATACGCGGCCGGTGAGCAGACCTAGCAACCTCCATTAGAAAGGAAGTTGTGTTACGCAGTCCAACCTGGCGCACGCCGCTCGGTCGCTGACATCAAGAAGGCTTCGGCTGATACCACGACGCCGAGTGTCCATAATTGTTCCCGCATAGTTGGTTAGTACGTATAGGCCAGTGGCCAGACTCAGATCAAATACCAAGATCTCATTAAGCGTGTTAATTGAAGTATCCGTGGACACCGACCAGGGCCAGGCCCACCTCTCACCTAGGTGGTCTCAACCTGCCCTGTCGCTCCGCCACAAAGATCTACCCAGAGGGCTGTTGGGACAAATGTCCTTTCAGCCCCCAATCCGTGAATCACTCGCGGGTACTCTACGAGCCGACCCGACTTTAGTCAACGCATATATCATATATTATGTATATAAGTATATAACTGTGATCACCTCCCGAGTGATCACGGCCCGATAGTATAGCATGGCAGACGGACAAGAATGTAGGGCCACTGATGATAAACTAGCATCCTATACTAAGCCATTAGGATTGCAGGTAAATGTAACAACAGTAGTAGCAAAGACAGGATATGCAGCAGAATAGGATTAACTGAAAGCAGTAACATGCTACGCTACTCTGATGCAAGCAGTAGAGAGAAGGAACAGGAGATATCAGGTTGATCAAGGGGGGCTTGCCTAGTTGCTCTGGCAAGAAGGAGGGGTCGTACGGGGTAGCAGCGGCGTCGGTCTCGGTGTCTAACGAGAGGAGAGGGGGGAGAAACAATAAATATAATGCAAACATAAGCATGACGATCCATGACATGACAACGAGCGGTGCTAGGTGGGCCCTAATGCGGTAGTAGGT
Organism: Triticum aestivum; assembly: GCF_018294505.1. Classification (NCBI taxonomy): domain Eukaryota; kingdom Viridiplantae; phylum Streptophyta; class Magnoliopsida; order Poales; family Poaceae; genus Triticum; species Triticum aestivum. Next base: position 527,438,689 of record NC_057812.1, read on the forward strand.
GGTACCGACAAAGGAGGGAAACATCCGGGAAAGTATTCTCGGTGTTTCGCGTTTTCGGACTGATGGACCGGAAATGAAATGTTGCACGTTCGCTCTGCTAGGGATGTGTGGCTGACAAACGGACCGCACATTCGGATTCGTCTCATCCTTCTGAGCAACTTTCATGTACAAAGTATTTTCATCCAAGTTACAGGTTATTTAATATTAATATTTAAAGTATTAATTCATTTCTCAAATTATTTTAGTTCAAAATTAATAGCCAAAATGCTATGGGTACCCAACCCTGTGTACACAGAATGTACACATAGGCTGACATGTGGGCCAGGGGGACCCAGTTGACCAGTCAAACTTTGACTAGTCAACACGAGGTTAGCCCCCCTTGTCATTGACTGCCTAGTAAACTAAAAGTTTTAGTGAGACTAATTAATTAGTAAACAGGTTAATTAATATGATTAATCACTTAATTAATTAATCTAATTATCATTTATTTCATATTTTTTATATTTTTTTAAACATTCTCAGGGGCCGGCCCCACTTGTCATATGCCCAGGGGGTGGGGCCCAGCTGTCATCGGCCCATGTGGCCATAACGAGCAGCGGGCGCCTGGGCGTTTGCGCCCAAAGGGTAGAACCGGGGCGCGGTGATATGTCTCAAGGTATCTATAATTTTGATTGTTCCATGCTATATTATATTCTGTTTTGGACATTATTGGGCTTTATTATACACTTTTATATTATTTTTGGGACTAACCTACTAACCGGAGGCCCAGCCCAGAATTGCGTTTTTTGCCTATTTTAGGGTTTCGCAGAAAAAGAATATCAAACGCAGTCCAAACAGAATGAAACCTTCGGGAACGTGATTTTCGGAACGAACATGATCCAGAGGACTTGGACCCTATGTCAAGACATCAACCAGTAGGGATGGAAATTCCGCCCATGGGTATGGGTATCCGCGGGTACCCTACCCGAAAATAGTGGGCATGGGCAAGACTTGGCATGATTTTGTACCCATGGGTAATGGGTATCCATACCCGAAAAATATATGGGTAGGGCATGGGTATGAGATTGCACCCATGGGTAACCCAATGGGTAGCTAAAATATTAATAAATGAAAATAACTCCTATGAAATGTGGGGTCTACATCCAACTCCTATTGCCCAACTCTTAATTCCTTATTCCCTAAACCAACCATAGCTAATAGGCTCCCAACAACCATCTCACACTCCTCCTATGTCCTATGTGACTCCTCGAAATGATGAAATCTTGACTCATCACCAACACACTCTTCCAACTCTCGAACTAGCAAACCCCAGTTCCCGTCATCGTCTTCCACTATGTCGGCTTCCACCAACCATTTATCGTAATCCCTTGCCGGATGGAATTGGCCACACACCAGAGGACGTCGTGTCGGTACTAGATTGATTGCCCATTATCCCTTCAATATTACACTCATGTATGTACTTCTTTAAAATTTAAATGCTATATATATTATACCATTGGATATAGGATACCCAATGGGTATGGGCATGGGTGTCAATTTGTGCCCATGGGTATTGAAATGGGTGGGTATAGAAAGTTTCTATGGGTATGGGTTTGGCAACAAGAGGTTGTACCCACCCATACCCTACCCATTGCCATCCCTGTCAACCAGGAGGCCACGAGGTAGGGGGCGCGCCTACCCCCCCTCCAAGCGCGCCCTCCACCCTCATGGGTCCCCTGTTGCTCCACCGACGTACTCCTTCCTCCTATATATATCTACGTACCCCCAAACTACCAGACACGGAGACAAAACCCTAATTCCACCGCTGTAACTTTCTGTATCCACGAGATCCCATCTTGGGGCCTGTTCCGGAGCTCCACCGGAGGGGGCATCGATCATGGAGGGCTTCTACGTCAACACCATAGCCCCTCCGATGAAGTGTGAGTAGTTTACCTCAGACCTACGATTCCATAGTTATTAGCTAGATGGCTTCTTCTCTCTTTTTGGATCTCAATACAATGTTCTCCCCCTCTCTTCTGGAGATATATTCGATGTAATCTTCTTTTGCGGTGTGTTTGTTGAGACCGATGAATTGTGGGTTTATGATCAAGTTTATCTATGAACAATATTTGAATCTTCTCTGATTTTTTTATGTATGATTGGTTATCTTTGCAAGTCTCTTCGAATTATCAGTTTGGTTTGGCCTACTAGATTGATCTTTCTTGCAATGGGAGAAGTGCTTAGCTTTGGGTTCAATCTTGCGGTGTCCTTTCCCAGTGATAGTAGGGGCAACAAGGCACGTATTGTATTGTTGCCATCGAGGATAACAAGTTGGGGTTTTCATCATATTGCATGAGTTTATCCCTCTACATAATGTCATCTTGCTTAAAGCGTTACTCTGTTCTATTGAACTTAATACTCTAGATGCATGCTGGATAGCGATCGATGTGTGGAGTAATAGTAGTAGATGCAGGCAGGAGTCAGTCTACTTGTCTCGGACGTGATGCCTATATACATGATCTTACCTAGATATTCTCATAACTATGCTCAATTCTCTCAATTGCTCAACAGTAATTTGTCTACCCATCATGAATAATTATGCTCTCGAGAGAAGCCACTAGTGAAACCTATGGCCCCCGGGTCTATCTTTTATCATATTAATCTTCCAATACTTATTTATTTCCTTTGCCTTTTATTTTACTTTGCATCTTTATCATAAAAATAAACAAAATATTATCTTATCATATCTATAAGATCTCACTCTCGTAAGTGACCGTGTAGGGATTGACAACCCCTTATCACGTTGGTTGCAAGGATTTATTTGTTTGTGTAGGTACGAGGGACTCGTGCGTGGCCTCCTACTAGATTGATACCTTGGTTCTCAAAAACTGTGGGAAATACTTACACTACTTTGCTGCATCACCCTTTGCTCTTCAAGGGAAAACCAACGCAAGTGCTCAAGAGGTAGCAAGAAGGTCTATGCAAAAGTCAACATACCAAGTACCCATCGCAAGACCCTTATCTCACGCAGTACATTATTTGCCATTTGACTCTCGTTTTCCTCTCGGATTGCTTGCTTGTCATGATGGATCAAGATAATACCAAATTGTGTGACTTTACCGATACCAACAATAATGATTTTATTAGCACTTCGATTGCTCCTCTTACCGATGCTGAATCTTGTGAAATTAATGTTGCTTTGCTGAATCTTGTCATGAAAGATCCGTTTTCCAGCCTTCCTAGTGAAGATGCCACTACCCATCTAAATAGCTTCATTGATTTGTGTGATATTCAAAAGAAGAAAGATGTGGACAATGATATTGTTAAATTGAAGCTATTTCCTTTTTCTCTTAGAGATCATGCTAAAGCTTGGTTTTCATCTTTGCCTAAAAATAGTATTGATTCGTGGAATAAGTGCAAAGATGCTTTTATCTCTAAGTATTTCCCTCCTGCTAAGATCATCTCTCTTAGGAACGATATTATGAATTTTAAGCAACTTGATCATGAACATGTTGCACAAGCTTGGGAAAGGATGAAATTAATGATACGTAATTGCCCTACGCATGGTTTGAATTTGTGGATGATTATACAAATTTTTTATGCTGGATTGAATTTTGCTTCTATAAATCTTTTAGATTCGGCCATGGGAGGCACTTTTATGGAAATCACTTTAGGAGAAGCTACTAAACTCCTAGATAATATTATGGTTAATTATTTTCAATGACACACCGAAAGATCTACTAATAAGAAAGTGCATGCGATAGAAGAAATTAATGTTTTGAGTGGAAAGATGGATGAACTTATGAAATTATTTGCTAATAAAAGTGTTTCTTCTGATCCTAATGATATTCCTTTGTCTACTTTGATTGAGAATAATAATGAATCTATGGATGTGAATTTTGTTGGTAGGAATAATTTTGGTAACAACGCGTATAGATGAAACTTTAATCCTAGGCCGTATCCTAGTAATTGCTCTAATAATTATGGTAATTCCTACAACAATTCTTATGGAAATTATAATAAGATGCCCTCTGATTTTGAATTTAATATTAAAGAATTTATTACTTCACAAAAGAATTTCAATGCTTTGATTGAAGAAAAATTTCTTAAGATTGATGAGTTGGCTAGGAACGTTGATAGAATTTCTCTTGATGTTGATTCTTTGAAACTTAGATCTATTCCTCCTAAGCATTATATCAATGAGTCTCTTAAAGCCATGAGAATTTCCATTGATGAGTGCAAAGAAAGAACCGCTAGGATGCGTGCTAAGAAAGATTGCTTTATAAAAGCGTGTTCTTCTAGTTTCCATGATAATAAATATGAAGATCTAAAAGTTCCTGATGTGTCTCCTATTAAATCTTTGTTTTTCAATATGAATCTTGATAATGATGGGACAGAATATGATGCACCTTTACCTAGACGGCATTCCAAGAATTCAAAATCTTTAGATCTTGATGCTAAAATTCTTAAAAGTGGGATTAAAGAAGTCAAAATTTTAAATATTAATGAACCCACTATTTTGTATTTAAAGGAATTTAATTATGATAATTTCTCTTTGATAGATTGTATTTCCTTGTTGCAATCCGTGCTAAATTCTCCTCATGCTTATAGTCAAAATAAAGCTTTTACTAAACATATTGTTGATGCTTTGATGCAATCTTATGAAGAAAAACTTCAGCTGGAAGTTTATATCCCTAGAAAACTTTATGATGAGTGGGAACCTACTATTAAAATTAAAATTAAAGATCATGAATTCTATGCTTTGTGGGATTTGGGTGCTAGTGTTTCCACGATTCCAAAGACTTTGTGTGATTTGCTAGGTTTCCGTGATTTTGATGATTGCTCCTTAAACTTGCACCTTGCGGATTCCGCTATTAAGAAACCTATGGGAAGAATTAATGATGTGCTTATTGTTGCAAATAGGAATTATGTGCCCGTAGATTTTATTGTTCTTGACATAGATTGCAATCCTTCATGTCCTATTATTCTTGGTAGACCTTTCCTTAGAATGATTGGTGCAAATATTGATATGAAGGAAGGAAATATTAGATTCCAATTTCCGTTAAGGAAAGGCATGGAACACTTACCTAGAAAGAAAATTAAATTACCTTATGAATCTATTATGAGAGCCACTTATGGATTGCCTACCAAAGATGGTAATACCTAGATCTATCCTTGCTTTTATGCTTAGCTAGGGGCGTTAAACGATAGCGCTTGTTGGGAGGCAACCCAATTTTATTTTTATTCCTTGCTTTTTGCTCCTGTTTAATAATAAATAATTTATGTAGCCTCTGTTTTGGTTTTTTGGTGTTTAATTAGTGTTTGTGCCAAGTAGAATCGTTGGGAAGACTTGGGGAAAGTCTTTTTAATCTTGCTGTAAAAAACAGAAACTTTAGCGCTCTTGAGAATTGCTGCCATTTTTATTAGAAAGGTGATATTTAGTTAATTATTTTTTAAGATGATTAATAGATAAATTCCACACGTCCATCAATTTATTTTAGAATTTTTGGGGTTCCAGATCTTGCGTTAGCTACAGATTACTACAGACTGTTCTGTTTTTGATAGATTCTGTTTTTCGTGTGTTGTTTGCTTATTTTGATGATTCTATGGCTAGTAAAATAGTTTATAAACCATAGAGAAGTTGGAATACAGTAGGTTTAACACCAATATAAATAAAGAATGAGTTCATTACAGTACCTTGAAGTGGTGTTTTGTTTTGTTTTGCTAACGGAGCTCACGAGATTTTCTACTTTAAGTTTTGTGCTGTGAAGTTTTCAAGTTTTTGGGTGAAAGATTTGATGGATTATGGAACAAGGAGTGGCAAGAGCCTAAGCTTGGGGATTACCATGGCTCCCCTAGATAATCGAAGGACACCTAAAAGCCAAAGCTTGGGGATGCCCCGGAAGGCATCCCCCTTTCGTCTACTTCCATTAGTAACTTTACTTGGAGCTATATTTTTATTCGCCACATGATATGTGTTTTTCTTGGAGCGTATTGCATGATTTGAGTCTTTGATTTTTAGTTTACCACAATCATCCTTGCTGCACACACCTTTTGAGAGAAACACACATGATTCGGAAATTATTAGAATACTCTATGTGCTTCACTTATATCTTTTGAGTTATATAGTTTTGCTCTAGTACTTCACTTATATCTTTTAGAGCATGGTGATGGTTTTGTTTTATAGAAACTATTATTCTCTCATGCTTAAATTAGATTATTTTGAGAGTCTTAAATAGCATGGTAATTTACTTAAATAATTCTAATATGCTAGGTATTCAAGACTAGTAAAAACTTTCTTATGAGTGTATTGAATACTAAGAGAAGTTTGATGCTTGATGATTGTTTTGAGACATGGAGGTAGTGATATCAAAGTTGTGCTAGTTGAGTAGTTGTGAATTTTAAAAATAATTGTGTTGAAGTTTGCAAGTCCCATAGCATGCACGTATGGTAAACGTTATGTAACAAATTTGAAACATGAGGTGTTCTTTGAGTGTCCTCCTTATGAGTGGCGGTCGAGGACGAGCGATGGTCTTTTCCTACCAATCTATTCCTCTAGGAGCATGCGCGTAGTGCTTGGTTTTTGATGACTTGTAGATTTTTGCAATAAGTATGTGAGTTCTTTATGACTAATGTTGAGTCCATGGATTATACGCACTCTCACCCTTCCATCATTGCTAGCCTCTTCGGTACCGTGCATTGCCCTTTCTCACACTGAGAGTTGGTGCAAACTTCGCCGGTGCATCCAAACCCCGTGATATGATACGCTCTTTCACACATAAACCTCCATATATCTTCCTCAAAACAGCCACCATACCTACCTATTATGGCATTTCCATAGCCATTCCGAGATATATTGCCAGGCAACTTTCCATCGTTCCGTTTATCATGACACGTTCATCATTGTCATATTGCTTTGCATGATCATGTAGTTGACACAGTATTTGTGGCAAAGCCACCATTCATAATCCTTTCATACATGTCACTCTTGGTTCATTGCACATCCCGGTACACCGCCAGAGGCATTCATATAGAGTCATACTTTGTTCTAGTATCGAGTTGTAATCATTGAGTTGTAAATTAATAGAAGTGTGATGATCATCATTTTCTAGAGCATTGTCCCAAGTGAGGAAAAAAAGAAGAAAAAAAGAGAAAGGCCATAAAAAAAGAAGAGAAGGCCCAAAAAAATGAGAGAAAAAGAGAGAAGGGATAATGTTACTATCCTTTTTACCACACTTGTGCTTCAAAGTAGCACCATAATCTTCATGATAGAGAGTGTTTTGTTTTGTTACTTTCATATACTAGTGGGAACTTTTCATTATAGAACTTGGCTTGTATATTCCAACAATGGGCTTACTCAAATGCCCTAGGTCTTCGTGAGCAAGCAAGTTGGATGCACACCCACTTAGTTTCTTTTGTTGAGCTTTCATATATTTATAGCTCTAGTGCATCCGTTGCATGGCAATCCCTACTCCTTGCATTGGCATCAATTGATGGGCATCTCCATAGCTCATTGATTAGCCTCATTGATGTGAGACTTTCTCCCTTTTTGTCTTCTCCACATAACCCCCATCATTATTCTATTCCACACATAGTGCTATATCCATGGCTCATGCTCATATATTGCGTGAAGGTTGAAAAAGTTTGAGATTATTAAGTATGAAACAATTGCTTGGCTTGTCATTGGGGTTGTGCATGATGAGAGCATTCTTGTGTGACGGAAATGAAACATGACTAAACTATCTGATTTTGTAGGGATGAACTTTCTTTGGCCATGTTATTTTGAGAGGACATAATTGCTTAGTTAGTATGCTTGAAATATTATTATTTTATGTCAATATTGAACTTTTATCTTGAATCTTTCAGATCTGAATATTCATACCACAATTAAGAAGAATTACATTGAAAATATGCCAAGTAGCATTCCACATCAAAAATTCTGTTTTTATCATTTACCTACTCGAGGACGAGCAGGAATTAAGCTTGGGGATGCTAGATACATCTCCAACATATCTATAATTTTTTATTGTTCCATGCTATATTATTTTCTATTTTGGACATTATTGGGCTTTATTATACACTTTTATATTATTTTTGGGACTAACCTACTAACCGGAGGCCCAGCCCAAAATTGTTGTTTTTTGCCTATTTTAGGGTTTCGCAGAAAAAGAATATCAAACGGAGTATAAACGGAATGAAACGTCTGGGAATGTGATTTCCGGAACGAACATGATCCAGAGGACTTGGACCCGACGTCAAGACATCAACCAGGAGGCCGTGAGGTAGGGGGGCGCGCCTACCCCCCCCCCTAGGCGCGCCCTCCACCCTTGTGGGCCCCCTGTTGCTCCACCGACGTACTCCTTCCTCCTATATATATCTATGTACCCCCAAACTACGAGACACTGAGCCAAAACCCTAATTCCACTGCCGTAACTTTCTGTATCCACGAGATCCCATCTTGGGGCCTGTTCCGGAGCTCCGCCGAAGGGGGCATCGATAACAGAGGGCTTCTTCATCAACACCATAGCCCCTCCGATGAAGTGTGAGTAGTTTAGCTCAGACCTACGGGTCCATAGTTATTAGCTAGATGGATTCTTCTCTCTTTTTGGATCTCAATACAAAGTTCTCCCCCTTTGTTGTGGAGATCTATTCGACGTAATCTTCTTTTGCGGTGTGTTTGTTGAGACTGATGAATTGTGGGTTTATGATCAAGTTTATCTATGAACAATATTTGAATCTTCTCTGGATTCTTTTATGTATGATTGGTTTTCTTTGCAAGTCTCTTTGAATTATCAGTTTGGTGTGGCATACTAGATTGATCTTTCTTGTAATGGGAGAAGTGCTTAGCTTTGAGTTCAATCTTGTTGTGTCCTTTCCCAATGACAGTAGGGGAAGCAAGGCATGTATTGTATTGTTTCCATCAAGGATAACAAGATGGGGTTTTCATCATATTGCATGAGTTTATCCCTCTACATCATGTCATCTTCCTTAAAGCGTTACTCCGTTCTCTTGAACTTAATACTCTAGATGCATGCTGGATAGCGGTTGATGTGTGGAGTAATAGTAGTAGATGCAGGCAGGAGTCGGTCTACTTGTCTCGGACGTGATGCCTATATACATGATCATACCTAGATATTCTCATAACTATGCTGAATTCTGTCAATTGCTCAACGGTAATTTGTCTACCCACCGTGAATACGTATGCTCTCGAGAGAAGCCACTTGTGAAACCTATGGCCCACGGGTCTATCTTTTATCATATTAATCTTCCAATACTTATTTATTTCCTTTGCCTTTTATTTTACTTTGCATCTTTATCATAAAAATACCAAAAATATTATCTTATCATATCTATCAAATCTCACTCTCATAAGTGACCGTGTAGGGATTGTGAAAGTGCAACTATCCCTAGGTGGTTTTGGTAATTCATAACAACATATAGCTCATTGAGCTAATGCTATTCCAAGATGATTATTTCAGGAAAGCTCAATGATTGGCATGGCATGGATGTGAAAGTGGAACCCTCAAAATGCCAAGGACAAAGGATTGGCTCAAGCTCAAAAGCTCAAGACTCTTCATTTTATATTTTAGTGATCCAAGATCACATTGAGTCTTTAGGAAAAGCCAATATTATCAAGGAGGGATGAGGTGTTGCTTAATGAGCCTCTTGCTTCATGTGCTTAGTGATATGCTCCAAAACCCTCAACTACTTTCCCATATCCACATATGACCTAAACCCTAAGCCAAACTCGGTCCTACCGATTCTTTCTATCCGGCGCCACCGAGTTTCATTTGTCATAAGCCACTGCCAAACCCTAGCAATTCGGTTCTACCGATAGGGATCTCGGTCTCACCGAGATGGGATTGCAAACTCTCTGTTTCCCTTTCATAACATTTCAGTCTCACCGAAAGAACGAATCGGTCCCACCGAGATTGCAATGTAAATTCAGTGTTTCCTTTTTGTAACTTTTCGGTCTCACCGAAAGAGCAAATCGGTCCCACCGAGTTTGCCTGACCAACCCTCTGGTTAGCTTATTACCAAAATCGGTCCCACCGAGTTTGTGTAATCGGTCTCACCGAGATTACGTTATGCCCAAACCCTAACCATATCGGTCCTACCGAGTTGCATGTCAGTCCCACCGAAAATCTCTAATGGTCACTAGGTTTACCTTTTCGGTCCGACCGAGTTTTTTGATTCGGTCCCACCGAGATTGGAAAACTGTGTGTAACGGTTGGATTTTGTGTGGAGGCTATATATACCCCTCCACCTCCTCTTCATTCGTGGAGAGAGCCATCAGAACACATACACAATTCCAACTCATATGTTCTGAGAGAGAACCACCTACTCATGTGTTGAGACCAAGATATTCCATTCCTACCATATGAATCTTGATCTCTAGCCTTCCCCAAGTTGCTTTCCACTAAAATCTTCTTTCCACCAGATCCAAATCCTATGAGAGAGAGTTGAGTGTTGGGGAGACTATCATTTGAAGCACAAGAGCAAGGAGTTCATTACCTACACACCATTTGTTACTTCTTGGAGAGTGGTGTCTTCTAGATTGGCTAGGTGTCACTTGGGAGCCTCCGACAAGATTGTGGAGTTGAACCAAGGAGTTTGTAAGGGCAAGGAGATTGCCTACTTCATGAAGATCTACCGCTAGTGAGGCAAGTCCTTCGTGGGCGATGGCCATGGTGGGATAGACAAGGTTGCTACTTCGTGGACCCTTTGTGGGCGGTTGCTTCTTCGTGGACCCTTTGTGGGTGGTTGCTTCTTCGTGGACCCTTCGTGGGTGGAGCCCTCCGTGGACTCGCGCAACCGTTACCGTTCGTGGGTGGAGCCCTCTGTGGACTCACGCAACCATTACCCTTTGTGGGTGGAGCCCTCCGTGGACTCGCGCAACCGTTACCCTTCGTGGGTTGAAGTCTCCATCAACGTGGATGTAGGATAGCACCACCTATCCGAACCACGGGAAAAACATCCGTGTCTCCAATTGCGTTTGAATTCTCCAAACCCTTCCCTTTACATTCTTGCAAGTTGCATGCTTTACTTTCCGCTGCCAATATACTCTTTGCATGCTTGCTTGAATTGCGTGATGATTGCTTGACTTGTCCTACAATAGCTAAAATCTGCCAAGAACTAAAATTGGGAAAAGGTTATGTTTTTATTTGGTCAAGTAGTCTAATCACCCCCCTCTAGACATACTTTCGATCCTACAAGTGGTATCAGAGCCAGGTTTCCATTTGCTTTGATCTCCATAGCTTTTGGTGGTCATAGCCTTGGTTTCACAACCTAGGAGAGTATGGCGTCTAGCGAGGGAAATTATCACCGTAGAGGTCCTTACTTTGATGGTACTAATTTTGCTAGTTGGAAGCATAAAATGAAAATGCATATTCTTGGACATAACCCTGCCGTTTGGGCTATTGTGTGTGTTGGTTTGCAAGGTGACTTCTTTGATGGGAAAGAACCAAACCGTGAAGCTACCGCGGATGAGTTGAAGATGTTGCAATACAATGCTCAGGCTTGTGATATTCTCTTCAACGGATTGTGCCCCGAAGAATTCAACAAAATCAGCCGTCTTGAGAATGCAAAGGAAATTTGGGACACTTTGATTGATATGCACGAAGGTATCGACTCCGTCAAGGAATCCAAGTTGGATGTGCTTCAAAGTCAACTTGACAAGTTCAAAATGAAGGATGGTGAAGGTGTCGCTGAAATGTACTCTAGGCTTGCTCTCATCACAAATGAGATTGCCATCTTAGGAAGTGAAGAGATGACTGATAGATTCATCATCAAGAAGATTCTAAGAGCCTTGGATGGAAAATATGATATCGTGTGCACATTGATCCAAATGATGCCCAATTACAAAGATCTCAAGCCAACGGAGGTGATTGGAAGAATTGTTGATCATGAGATGTCACTTAAGGATAAAGAGGAACTTCACAACAAATCAAGTGGTGCCTACAAAGCCTCATGTGAAGCCCCTACATCATCAAGTGAGAAACAAAACTTCAATGAAGAATTAAGCTTAATGGTGAAGAACTTCAACAAGTTCTACAAGAGTAGAAGCAAAGATAGAAGCTTCAAGTCAAGGTCCTACAATGACAAAAGATCTTCTAGTCGAGAGCGAAACTGCTACAGTTGTGGAAGACCCGGACACTATTCCAATGAGTGTACGGCTCCCTACAAGAGAAGAGAAGATTCTACAAAAAGAAGAAGCAAAGAATCACCACCAAGAGAGAGAAGGAGTAGAGATGATCGTTATGAAGGAAGATACTCACGGAGAAGCAAGGATTCGGAAAGAAAGGAAAAATCATCAAGGAGCTACACAAAACGAAGACATCAAGCTCATGTTGGTGAATGGGTATCCTGCTCTGACTCCGACAGCCACTCCGAGAGAAGTTATCACTCCGACTCCGAAGATACTCAAGATGAAAGTGTTGCCGGTCTAGCACTTGTGTCAACCAACTCCTACGACATCATAGACTCACCAAATGAAGGAATTGGAAGATGCTTCATGACCAAAGGTCCTAAGGTAACACACCTCGAGTATGTTGATTTCAATAGTGATGAAGATGACTTGTTAGGTGATGATTTGCTTGTTGACAACTCTAGTGATGAATACTATGATGAAACGTCAATTAATCATGCTAATCAAGATAAAACGAATGACAATGATAAGGAGAAGATTGAGGCTCTAACTAAAGAACTAAACACTCTTAAGTTAGCTCATGAAACTATCTTCGAAGATCATCGAGAACTTTTAAGAGCTCATGAGAAATTATGCTTTGAAAAGCTCAATCTTGAGCAAGAGCATGAGTTCTTAAAAGCAATCAATGATGATCTCCGCAAGAAAAGTTCTCCTTACATTGCGAAGCGTTTACTCTTATCCACTTACATGCCTCAAGTCAAGTCTAGTAACAAGAACAAGAAAGATTCTTCCTCTAGCAGTAACACTGATCATGCTAAATCCAATATTGTTGCTTCTAGTAGTTCTCTTGATTCCACTAATGATTCTCTTATCCAAGTTACACTTGAGCAAGAAAATAGCTTATTGAAGGGAATTATAGAGAAAGGAGTGTAAAAAAGCCTTGCCGGGAGTAAGCAATTCGAGGAAATTGTGCGCAAGCAAGGAATGCACCAGAAGAATCAAGGTGTTGGTTTTGAACGAAAGTTCAATGCCAATGGAGTTGAGTGGGAAGAAGATCAATACCCCAAGACAAAGTTTGTTCCTCAACAAGAAAAGTATGATACTTCTTTCAAGGGGACACAAGCTCAAGATGATCTTCCACCACAAGACTACAAGCAAAAAGGCAAGGACAAGCTTCAAGAGGAAATTGATGCATTTGAAGAAGCTCCTAAGACCTTAGTCAAGTGGATTCCCAAGACTACTTCAAGTTCCACTTCATCAAGTACGACTACAACTCCAAGGATTCCCATCAAGATGGTGTGGATCCAAAAGAAGAAGAACTAGAGAGTTCTTGAGGGTGACTCCGCCAACATACTTCACTCTTATCATTTTGGCAAGAACAAGTGCAATCAACTTCCACATCTTGCACTAGTTCAAGGAGTCACAAACCCTCTTGTTGGTAAGACAAGGGACAAGGTAACCTAAAAGTTTTCATGGACATCATCTTGTGTGTGCATCACTCTATGTCTATGGATATCCTTGTTTGTTCCTCGCAGGACTAACCCATGTAGGTATTGAAAGTGCAATTCACTCAAAGCGATAGCTCCAAGTGATCTACATCAACATTGAGCATCCACATCTTCAACATCTACATGAAGTCATCATCGACAAAACCCGAGGTTAGTTCATCCCTCTAAGGGGGGATATCACATCTAGGGGGAGCTTTACTCTAAGACTTGAGATAAAGCAACTCTAAAGATGTGAACACAACAATGCTTTATGTACAAGTGGTAACCCCACTTGAGCTTAAACGATGAGCATGACCTATGATCAAGTGTTCTCACTTGACTCCTAAGTCAGTATACTCATATATAGATGACCTTGTCATCGCAAATTGCTTGGTAGATGCTAGAATTGGTTGTGCATGCCTTGTCACATATTTCATTTGCCATCTTATTGTGTGAGCATGCTGGTTGCATATTTTACTCATTCGAGGACATCCACTTGTTGTTTTGATTGTTCGGTTTTATTTCCTTTTGCCAAGTGGATGGACAAGAATGCCTAAGAACCTCCTCTAGCTATCTATGCTTTTCTCGTCTCAAACTCTATTCATGCTACATCACAAAATTTGATCAAGTCAGATTCGAACCACTCTGTGTGAGGAGCGCTCGGAGTCCCCGATTCGTCATAGACTTAAACTTCCAAAACCTCTTTATGATTCTTGGTCTGACCGATACCCCACTTTTGGTCCTACCGAGATCATTAAGTTGATCTAGGTTTTCGATCTCGGTGCAACCGATTTGAACCATTCGGTCACACCGAGTTGCAACAACTGTATACAGTTTTGCATCTCGGTGCCACCGAGTTGTTCCACTCGGTCACACCGACAGGGTCGGGCTATATATAGTCACAGGCAAAAATTTGGAAATTTCTCTGAACCCCTTCACCCGCGTGTTAGCCTTCTCTGCCAACTTGGTCTCCGGATCATCTCCTCGCCGCCAGCCGCCTCCAGTCGCTGGTCTCCGTCGCCGTCAACGGAAATTCAACCCCGCCGTTGCCGCTGTAGCAAGTCTCCGCCGAACTAGGGGTCACTAGTCAGAGTTTGCAACATGTCTGATCAGAGTGACAGCCAGAACTTGTCAGAGCAGCAAGTGTAGATGAGTGAGGGCACTAGTCCCTCCAGCTCTTCAGATGATGGCAGCAGAAGTACCCCAAGCAATTTGCCAAAAGCTGCCACCAGACAGAGGAAGAAGAGAACTTCAGATTCTGAGGATGAGGATTATGTGGCAGAAGAGGAAGCAACTTCCAAGAGAGTTGAGCCAGCACAGGGCATAAAACCAGGGATGAAGATCAAAAGGCCAGCAGGCAGGCAGCCTATGTCAAAGGCTAGAGCTTCAACTGAGAAGCCCACTCCCATTGAGCCAGTTGCTGCTGAAGGCAAGAATAGGAAAGAAAGGGTGAAGAAAACTGTAGCCAGAGTGCTTGGCAAGGCTTCCATCATGGAAGATGAGGAGGAAGAAGAAGAGGTAGCTGCACCAACACCTAAGGCACCCAAGCTGATGGGTGATGCCATAAGAACAGGGGCAGCTGCTTCCAAGGCCAAGCCAGCTCCAAAGCCAAAGCCAAAGAGGAACACAAGAAGCATCCCAGCTACTGAGAAGAACAAGGCCCCTGTGCCTGAAGCTGCAGAAGAAGAAGAAGAGAATGTTCTTAGAAAGCTCAAGCCCAAGATCCCAGACCACAACGATGCTCATCCTGTGGGTGAGGATATGAAAGTCAGGAGAGATTCAGGGCTCCGGAAGTGGAGAGAAGCAACCCGTATGCTTCAAGGAGAAGAACTGATGTGGATTACAGATTTCACACCAAGGAACAACAAGACTTTTATGAGACAGTGCTGCTAGACAAGAAGCCAATTGTTTGTGATATGAGATGGGTTGATTGGCAATACATCAAGGACAACGAAGAGTACTACCCTGGAGTGCAGGATAGCTTCAAGACCTGTGGAGTAGAGGACTTTGTTGGGCAGAAGCTCACAAAGTGGAACGAGGAACTCATCATGTAGTTCTACTCCACAGCCCATTTCTATCCAGATGGCAGGATTGTATGGATGTCAGAAGGAACCAGATATCAGTCAACAGTTGCTAAGTGGGCACAGCTCATTAATGCCCCAGAGGAGCAAGCAGATGACTTGGACATTTATGCCAAGAAGAAGATGGACCACAACTCTATGTCCAATATGTACAAGGAAATTCCAAACGAGGCTCTTGAAACTTTCAAATTTGGCTCAGTGCACTATCTTCTGTCAGGGCTACCAACTATCAATTGGATACTGAGGCACACCTTGTGGCCCAAGTCTGGAGATCACAAGATGATCAGAGGCCATGCAATAAATTTGCTTCATATATTTGATGTGCCATAGAAATTCAAAGTCATGAGCCTTATGATTGAAACAATCAAGAGGACAGCAGCAGACCAGAAGAGGAGCTGTGGATATGCCCCACAGATTCAGGAGCTCATCAACTCTAAGATGGGCACGGGGATATACTTATTGGACAAGGAACACCTGCCCATCCGTCCAGATTTTGAAGATAATCAAGTGGTCATGGCTGAGAATGAGCCATCATCTGCCCAAGCACAAGCCAAGAAGGAGAAGGCGAGGAAGGAGAAAGCTGCCAAGATGCCTACTCAAGAGGAGGCATCTGAATATTTCCTGAAAACCAAACAAGAGCAGCTTGGTTACTTGATTGCATCCACCCTGCGGATTGAGCAAGGACTAGCTACCCTAACTCAGAACCAGGCAAACTTAGAGAGGATCATGGAACAAAAGTTCTATGACTTGGATGTCAAAGTGACAGAGATTCAGACTGCAGTGGAGCAGCTCCAGGATGACATGCAGGAGAGGAGAGGCAAGACTACAACTAATGCCTTTGCCAGAGTGCCACGAGGTCCGAGGTCGTCTGCAGTGCCAGTTGCTGACCCCAGAGCCACCACGTCTGCACTAGCTACAGCCTCAGTTCCACAAGCTCCAGCGTCCACTTCAGCCTCAACTCCGACCACGTCTACAGAAGGCTTCGTCCTTGGAGTGCTCCGGACTCCACCACCACCTGAAGATCAAGCCTGAGTGTCGACTTAGCACTATGCATTTTCTAGGAACTTTTTGGTAACTTGTTGCCAAAGGGGGAGAAAATGTATAGATCATAGGCTTCGAGAGAGAGTGTGTTGCTTTTTTCTCCCTTGCTTTATTTGGTGGTTTTTCGAACTTTGTTTGCTTTTGTGTGAGATACTATGTCTTTGCTCGTGAGACATTGATGATCATGTGTTTGATCATAAGCTACACTTAATGTTTGCTTAATATTATCATCTTATCTATCTTATGTGATCATTCACTATTCTTGGTGATGAGTGCATGTATTTCATTCTTATCATTTTAAGCGCTCCACCAAGATGTATGTGACATGGAAGAGTAACCCATGACTCTAACTCTTTGTGCATTTGCAGTCCAAAGCAAATTTGAAATATGCACAAATTTAGGGGGAGCTCTTACTTCTCACATACTTCTCAAAGCGACGATATATTTCATGCTTATTATCATTTGTCGAAGCTTTGATCTATATGTTGTCATCAATTACCAAAAAGGGGGAGATTGAAAGTGCAACTATCCCTAGGTGGTTTTGGTAATTCATAACAACATATAGCTCATTGAGCTAATGCTATTCCAAGATGATTATTTCAGGAAAGCTCAATGATTGGCATGGCATGGATGTGAAAGTGGAACCCTCAAAATGCTAAGGACAAAGGATTGGCTCAAGCTCAAAAGCTCAAGACTCTTCATTTTATATTTTAGTGATCCAAGATCACATTGAGTCTTTAGGAAAAGCCAATACTTTCAAGGAGGGATGAGGTGTTGCTTAATGAGCCTCTTGCTTCATGTGCTTAGTGATATGCTCCAAAACCCTCAACTACTTTCCCATATCCACATATGACCTAAACCCTAAGCCAAACTCGGTCCTACCGATTCTTTCTATCCGGCGCCACCGAGTTTCATTTGTCATAAGCCACTGCCAAACCCTAGCAATTCGGTTCTACCGATAGGGATCTCGGTCTCACCGAGATGGGATTGCAAACTCTCTGTTTCCCTTTCGTAACTTTTCGGTCTCACCAAAAGAACGAATCGGTCCCACCGAGATTGCAATGTAAATTCAGTGTTTCCTTTTTGTAACTTTTCGGTCTCACCGAAAGAGCAAATCGGTCCCACCGAGTTTGCCTGACCAACTCTCTGGTTAGCTTATTACCAAAATCGGTCCCACCGAGTTTGTGTAATCGGTCTCACCGAGATTACGTTATGCCCAAACCCTAACCATATCGGTCCTACCGAGTTGCGTGTCAATCCCACCGAAAATCTCTAACGGTCACTAGGTTTACCTTTTCGGTCCGACCGAGTTTTTTGATTCGGTCCCACCGAGATTGGAAAACTGTGTGTAACGGTTGGATTTTGTGTGGAGGCTATATATACCCCTCCACCTCCTCTTCATTCGTGGAGAGAGCCATCAGAACACATACACAATTCCAACTCATATGTTCTGAGAGAGAACCACCTACTCATGTGTTGAGACCAAGATATTCCATTCCTACCATATGAGTCTTGATCTCTAGCCTTCCCCAAGTTGCTTTCCACTAAAATCTTCTTTCCACCAGATCCAAATCCTATGAGAGAGAGTTGAGTGTTGGGGAGACTATCATTTGAAGCACAAGAGCAAGGAGTTCATTACCTACACACCATTTGTTACTTCTTGGAGAGTGGTGTCTCCTAGATTGGCTAGGTGTCACTTGGGAGCCTCCGACAAGATTGTGGAGTTGAACCAAGGAGTTTGTAAGGGCAAGGAGATCGCCTACTTCGTGAAGATCTACCGCTAGTGAGGTCAGTCCTTCGTGGGCGATGGCCATGGTGGGATAGACAAGGTTGCTACTTCGTGGACCCTTTGTGGGTGGTTGCTTCTTCATGGACCCTTTGTGGGTGGTTGCTTCTTCGTGGACCCTTCGTGGGTGGAGCCCTCCGTGGACTCGCGCAACCGTTACCCTTCGTGGGTTGAAGTCTCCATCAATGTGGATGTAGGATAGCACCACCTATCTGAACCACGGGAAAAACATCCGTGTCTCCAATTGCGTTTGAATTCTCCAAACCCTTCCCTTTACATTCTTGCAAGTAGCATGCTTTACTTTCCACTGCCAATATACTCTTTGCATGCTTGCTTGAATTGCGTGATGATTGCTTGACTTGTCCTACAATAGCTAAAATCTGCCAAGAACTAAAATTGGGAAAAGGTTAAGTTTTTATTTGGTCAAGTAGTCTAATCACCCCCCCCCCTCTAGACATACTTTAAGTCCTACAGATTGACAACCCCTTATCGCGTTGGTTGCGAGGATTTATTTGTTTCTGTAGGTATGATTGACTCGTGTGTGGCCTCCGACTGGATTGATACCTTGGTTCTCAAAAACTGAGGGAAATACTTACGCTACTTTGCTGCATCACCCTTTCCTCCTCAAGGGAAAACCAACGCAAGTGCTCAAGAGGTAGCATGCGGCGGGGTGCCAGAACTGGCCGCCGGCGCGGCGGTGGCCTACGGGGCTAGAGGCGGAGGCGGGGCACGGGACGATGGCGCCAGCACCGAGAAGGGGGCGGGGACGAGCGCGACGGCCGTGGGGTGGCAGTGGCAGCCGTAGACGGCGCGCCGAGCAGCGACGCAGTAGGGGGGAGGCAACGGTAGGCGGCGAAGCGCGAGAGCAGTGCATGGGGCTGCGGTGGCGATGCGAGCCAGGGGGAGCGACGATGCGGCCGGCGCGGTTGTGGCGCGCGCGGTCCGCAGCCAGGAGGTGCGGGTGGCTTGGCTGGGATACGGTCTCGTGCGCAGTGGCACAACCAGAGCGGGGGGAGCCGGGTGGCCATGGCAGGTGCGTAGCGGGCGCTGGCGGTGTGAGCCACGGCAGGGCAGGGACACGACGGCGACAACGCACAGTGATAGCCGCAGCAGAAGCAGAGTAGAAAGAGCGAGGTCGGAGCCCAGGAGCTCACCCACATTGCAGGGGCGAGGGGCGGCATGGCTCGGGGGTGCCTTTGGGGAGGAGGACGGGGACGAGCGATGGGGACGAGGAGGTGGCGGCAACGGGGGCGGCACGGTCGGGCGGAGGAGCTCCGGCGGTCGATGGCGACGTGGTGGTGGCTACAGGTGTTAGGGGCGATGGGGTCGGGCAAGCGGCGAGGGGCGCTGTTGCCCCCCGATCGAGATCGAGGGAAGTGGGTGTCGTGGGGGGAGTGGGTAGTTGGGTTCTAGGGTTTGGTCAGGGTGGGTGGATAAGGGAGGGCAGCCTAGGCTAGGTGGACTGGCCTGGGTGGGAGTGGCCAGCTGGGCCAAGGCCCATCGGGGAGGGGAGGATTTTCTCCTTTTCTTATTTTTTCTATTTTGTTTTTACTTTTTATTTATTTTCTTTTACTCTTTTCTTTTATCTTTATTTATTATAGGTTTATGAGACCTAATGTTACTTCCTAATTTAGTATTTCTAATTATACTACTGCCACAATAACTATGACACCTAAACAAATTAGTTTAATAATTTATAATTTATAAAAGGCATTTAATAAATGGTTTAAGCCAAGGTTTAATTTATCTTAGTGCATTTAATTATTTTATAAAAATGTGGTTTCTCCACCATTTATTACCTATGAATTATTTGTCACATATAGAACATTTTAGTTTTAATATTTGAAAACTTTATTGTTTGACTTTATTTTAAATTTGAATTTTGAATCGGTTTTGAACTAAGGCGACATTAACCACATTAATCGTAGTGAAGTGGCATCATTAGTAGAGGGTTACTGCAGCTTAACTATCCGGGCGTCACACTCATGGCGCGCGAGCTTCTGCGCTACCGCCCGGCCAACGACCTCGATGACGACTGGCTCACTCACATCGCCGAGCTAGTCAACGCCGTTGGTGAGGCCCCTGACTGTCCCGGTCGCCTCGTCCTCCGCCGTCCCTGGCAGGCAACGTGGTTCATTGATAACCCACAAGTATAGGGGATCGCAACAGTTTTTGAGGGTAGAGTATTCAACCCAAATTTATTGATTTGACACAAGGGCAGCCAAAGAATATTCTCAAGTATTAGCAGCTAAGTTGTCAATTCAACCACACATGGAAGACTTAATATCTAAAGCAAATTAGTATGGAAGTAACAGTAACAGTGGCAAAAGTAATAATAGCAGTTTCGTAGCAATCATAATAGTAGCAACGGAAAAGTAACTTAACAAAGATCAATATGAAACGAGCTCGTAGGCAAAGGATCAATGTTGGATAATTATGTTGGATGTCATTCATCATGCAACAGTTATAACATAGGGTGACACAGAACTAGCTCCAATTCGTCAATATAATGTAGGCATATATTCCGAATATAGTCATACGTGCTTATGGAAAAGAACTTGCATGACATCTTTTGTCCTACCCTCCTGTGGCAGCGGGGTCCTATTGGAAACTAAGGGATATTAAGGCCTCCTTTTAATAGAGAACCAGAACAAAGCATTAGCACTTAGTGAACTCCTCAAACTACGGTCATCACCGGGAAGTGTCCCGACTATTGTCACTCCGGGGTCGTCGGATCATAACACGTAGTAGGTGACTATAACTTGCAAGACAGGATCAAGAACACAAATATATTCATGAAAACCTAATAGGTTCAAATCTGAAATCATGGCACTTGGGCCCTAGTGACAAGCATTAAGCATACCTAAGTCACAGCAACATCAATCTTAGAATATAGTGGATACTAGGGATCAAACCCTAACAAAACTAACTCGATTACATGATAAATCTCATCTAACCCATCATGGTCCAACAAACCTACGATGGAATTACTCATGCACGACGGTGAGCATCATGAAATTTGTGATGGAGGAAGGTTGGTGATGATGATGGCGATGATTTCCCCTCTCCGGAGCCCGAACGGACTCCAGATCTGAACTCCCGATGAAGAACAGGGGTGACGGTGGCTCCGTATCGTAAAACATGATGAATCCTTCTCTCTGATTTTTTCTCCCCGAACTTGAATATATTGAGTTGGAGTTGTGGTCGGTGGAGATTTTTGGGACCCACAAGGCAGGGGCGCGCCCTATGGTGGGTGCATGTCGGTGTTCTGAGATCGGGGGTGCCTAGACTTGCCTGCCTGCGGCCCGCAAGCGTGGCTCCACCAACAGCCTGGTTCGAACCAGCTTTGGCAGCGACCACCCAAGACCCTCATGAGGGGCCAAGCCTCGTGAGGCGGACGGCACCAAGACCTCCCTGCGGGTGGCCTCACTAGGCCGGCTCTCGAGGAGCGGAGATATCTATGCAAGGGGCATCTTGCGAGGTTCACGTGACGTGAGCCATGACGACCAAGGCCAGGCGGGCGCTAGCGGGCGCAGTGTACCAGTTTCCTCTTTGGTGCTAAGGAGGCTAGCACAGGCGCGGGGTGCCGAGGCATCAGGCAAAGGTTTCCATATTGGTGCAACAAGACCAAGACCGCCAAGACGGTAGGACGGAGGTCATCGCGAAGCCCACAACAGCATCACCACCAGAGCCTTTGGCAAGCGCAGACTACTTTTGCCAATATAGCTTCTACTAGTTGTCCCCCTTCAAACTTGGCCATTGTGGGATCCCTTCCCGCCTAAACATTTGGGAAGAGGACCAAGGCCACTATAAATAGGACTTAGCCACCACCATAGAGGGGGTCGGATTGATTCCACCCTGACGAGCTCACCAGTTCATCTAGCTCAAGAACACCTCACCTCCCGAGGCTGTTCATCCATTGTACTGATTCATCCTCAGCCCCCTGAGGCAATCCGCCGACAAACTAGAGTAGGGTATTACACCGCAAGGTGGCCCGAACCAGTATAAACCCTCGTGTCTTTTGTTCTTTGGGTCCGTCGAGCTAGGCCGTGAGATCTTTGAGCGAGCGAGCTAGGAAGAGAGTCTTCTTCGTGCGCACCCCAGAGTTCGAACCTCACAAGGGGTTGCCGGAACCCGTAATCTGATAGTGCCCTCCACCCTTGTGGACATCCGATGGGTCCGCTTCTGTAGATTCTTTCGCCAATATTTCTTATTTATACCAAAGATATTCTCCATGAAGTTTCAGGTCATTCCGAGAGCATTTTTTTCTGCACAAAAATAACACCAAGGCAATTCTGCTGAAAACAGCGTCAGTCCGGGTGAGTTCCATTCAAATCATGCAAATTAGAGTCCAAAACAAGGGCAACCGAGTTTGGAAAAGTAGATACGATGGAGACGTATCACTCATGGCGCCCCTCCTCATCCTCCTCTGCACGGCATGGATCCCGAGCCAACGCGTCAGGCACCCCAGCGCGACCCGCCGCGTAGGGCGCCAACATGCGATGAAGAAAGCTGTCAGGTGGTGCAGTGGCCCCATGGAGAAGCGCGTGTGCTTCCATCTCCACCACATCAAATCCACGTGCCGCCAGAAGCGGTGGCGCGCGGGCGTCAAGATCAGGCTTCTCTCTTGCGGCTGGCCCCTGTTAGTCTGGCAGGTTGCAGTGCTTTCACCCTGGAGCTACATGCTACCTCTTGAGCACTTGCATCGGTTTTCCCTTGAAGAGGAAAGGGTGGTGCAGCAAAGTAGCACAAGTATTTCCCTCAGTTTTTTAGAACCAAGGTATCAATCTAGTAGGAGGCTACGCGCGAGTCCCTCGCACCTACACAAAACAAATAAATCCTCGCAACCAACGCGATAAGGGGTTGTCAATCCCTACATGGTCACTTACGAGAGTGAGATCTGATAGATATGATAAGATAATATTTTTGGTATTTTTATGATAAAGATGCAAAGTAAAATAAAAGCAATGAAAATAACTTAGTATTGGAAGATTAATATCATGAAGATAGACCCGGGGGCCATAGGTTTCACAAGTGGCTTCTCTCAAGAGCATAGGTATTTTACGGTGGGTGAACGAATTACTGTTGAGAAATTGACAGAATTGAGCATAGTTATGAGAATATCTAGGTATGATCATGCATATAGGCATCACGTCCAAGACAAGTACACCGACTCCTGCCTGCATCTACTACTATTACTCCACACATCGACCGCTATCCAGCATGCATCTAGAGTATTAAGTTCATAAGAATAGAGTAACGCCTTAAGCAAGATGACATGATGTAGAGGGATAAATTCATGCAACATGATAAAAACCCCATCTTGTTATCCTCGATGGCAACAATACAATACGTGCCTTGCTGCCCCTACTGTCACTGGGAAAGGACACCGCAAGATTGAACCCAAAGCTAAGCACTTCTCCCATTGCAAGAAAGATCAATCTAGTAGGCCAAACCAAACTGATAATTCGAAGAGACTTGCCAAGATAACCAATCATACATAAAAGAATTCAGAGAAGATTCAAATATTGTTCATAGATAAACTTGATCATAAACCCACAATTCATCGGTCTCAACAAACACACCGCAAAAGAAGATTACATCGAGTAGATCTTCACAAGAGAGGGGGAGAACTTTGTATTGAGATCCAAAAAGAGAGAAGAAGCCATCTAGCTAATAACTATGGACCCCTAGGTCTGAGGTAAACTACTCACACTTCATCAGAGAGGCTATGGTGTTGATGTAGAAGCCCTCCGTGATCGATGCCCCCTCCGGCGGACCTCCGGAACAGGCCCCAAGATGGGATCTCATGGATATAGAAAGTTATGGTGGTGGAATTAGGGTTTTGGCTCCGTATCTGATCGTTTGGTGGTACGTAGGTATATATAGGAGGAAGAAGTATGTCGGTGGAGCAACAGGGGGCCACGAGGGTGGAGGGCACGCCTGGGGGGTAGGCGCGCCCCCTACCTCGTGGCCTCCCTGTTAGTTGCTTGACGTAGGGTCCAACTCTCCTAGATCATGTTCGGGGAGAAAATCACGTTCCCGAAGGTTGCATTCCGTTTGGACTCCGTTTGATATTCCTTTTCTTCGAAACCCTAAAATAGGCAAAAATAACATCAATTCTGGGCTGGGCCTCCGGTTAGTAGGTTAGTCCCAAAAATTATATAGACGTGGATAGTAAAGCCCAATAATTTCCAAAACATTAGATAATATAGCATGGAGCAATCAAAAATTATAGATACACTGGAGACGTATCAAGCATCCCCAAGCTTAATTCCTGCTCGTCCTCGAGTAGGTAAATGATAAAAACAGAATTTTTTATGTGGAATGCTACTTGCATAATTTCAATGTAATTCTTCTTAATTGTGGCATGAATATTCAGATCCAAAAGATTCAAGACAAAAGTTTAATATTGACATAAAAATAATAATACTTCAAGCATACTAACCAAGCAATATGTCTCTTCAAAATAATGTGGCCAAAGAAAGTTATCCCTACAAAATCATATAGTCTGGCTATGCTCTATCTTCACCACACAAAGTATTTAAATCATGCACAACCCTGATGATAAGCCAAGCAATTGTTTCATACTTTTGACATTCTCAAAACTTTTTCAATCTTCACGCAATACATGAGCGTGAGCCATGGACATAGCACTTTAGGTGGAATAGAATGGTGGTTGTGGGGAGACAAAAAGGGAGAAGATAGTCTCACATAAACTAGGCGTATCAACGGGCTATGGAGATGCCCATCAATAGATATCAATGTGAGTGAGTAGGGATTGCCATGCAACGGATGAACAAGAGCTATAAGTATATGAAAGCTCAAAAACAAACTAAGTGGGTGTGCATCCAACTTGCTTGCTCACGAAGACCTAGGGCATTTTGAGGAAGCCCATCATTGGAATATGCAAGCCAAGTTCTATAATGAAAATTCCCACTAGTATATGAAAGTGATAACAAAGGAGACTTTCTATCATGAAGATCATGGTGCTACTTTGAAGCACAAGTGTGGTAAAAGGATAGTAGCATTGTCACTTCTCTCTTTTTCTCTCATTTTTTTATTTGGGCCTTTTCTCTTTTTTATGGCCTCTTTTTTTCATTAGGAGTCTCATCCCGACTTGTGGGGGAATCATAGTCTCCATCATCCTTTCCTCACTTGGGACAATGCTCTAATAATGATGATCATCACACTTTTATTTTCCTCCAACTCATGAATTACAACTCGATACTTAGAACATGATATGACTCTATATGAATGCCTCCGGCGGTGTACCGGGATATGCAATGACTCATGAGTGACATGTATGAAAGAATTATGAATGATGGCTTTGCCATAAATACAATGTCAACTACATGATCATGCAAAGCCATATGACAATGATGCAGCGTGTCATAATAAACGGAATGGTGGAAAGTTGCATGGCAATATATCTCGGAATGGCTATGGAAATGCCATGATAGGTAGGTATGGTAGCTGTTTTGAGGAAGGTATATGGTGGGTGTATGATACCTGCGAAAGGTGCGCGGTATTAGAGAGGCTAGCAATGATGGAAGGGTGAGAGTGCGTATGATCCATGGACTCAACATTAGTCATAAAGAACTCATATACTTATTTCAAAAATCTACAAGTTATCATAGCAAAATATTACGCGCATGCTCCTAGGGGGATAGATTGGTAGGAAAAGACCATCGCTCGTCCCCGACCGCCACTCATAAGGAAGACAGTCAATAAATAAATCATGCTCCGACTTCATCACATAACAGTTCACCATATGTGCATGCTACGGGAATCACAAAATTTAACACAAGTATTTCTCAAATTCAAAACTACTCAACTAGCACAACTTTAATATTACTACCTCCATATCTCAAAACAATTATCAAGCATCAAACTTCTCATAGTATTCAACACACTCCTAAGAGAATTTTATTATTAATCATGTATACCTAGCATATAGGATTATTTAAGCAAATTGCCATGCTATTTAAGACTCTCAAAATAATCTAAGTGAAGCATGAGAGATCAATAGTTTCTATAAAACAAATCCACCACCGTGCTCTAAAGGATATAAGTGAAGCACTAGAGCAAAACTATATAACTCAAAACATATAAGTGAAGCACATAGAGTATTCTAATAATTTCCGAATCATGTGTTTCTCTCTCAAAAGGTGTGTACAGCAAGGATGATTGTGGTAAACTAAAAAATAAATACTCAAATCATACAAGACGCTCCAAGCAAAACACATATTATGTGGTGAATAAAAATATTGCTCCAAGCAAAGTTACCGATAGAAGTAGACGAAAGAGGGGATGCCTTCCGGGGCATCCCCAAGCTTTGGCTTTTAGGTGTTCTTAGATTATATTTGGGGTGCCATGGGCATCCCCAAGCTTAGTATCTTGCCACTCCTTGTTCCATAATCCATCAAATCTTTACCCAAAACTTGAAAACTTCACAACACAAAACTTAAAGAAGAAAATCTCGTGAGCTCCGTTAGCGAAAGAAAACAAAAGACCACTTCAAGGTACTATAATGAACTCATTCTTTATTTATATTGATATTAAACCTACTGTATTCCAACTTCTCTATGGTTTATAAACTATTTTACTAGCCATAGATTCATCAAAATAAGCAAACAACACACGAAAAACAGAATCTGTCAAAAACAGAACAGTCTGTAGTAATCTGTATCTAGCGCAAGATCTGGAACCCCAAAAATTCTAAATTAAATTTCTGGACGTGAGTAATTTATCTATTACTCATCTTCAAAAAGAATTAACTAAATAGCACTTTCCAAATAAAAACGGCAGCAGTTCTCGTGAGCGCTAAAGTTTCTGTTTTTTACAGCAAGATTAACAAGACTTTCCCCAAGTCTTCCCAACGGTTCTACTTGGCACAAACACTAATTAAACACAAAAAACACAACCAAAACAGAGGCTAGATAATTTACTTATTACTAAACAGGAGCAAAAAGTAAGGAATAAAAATAAAATTGGTTTGCCTCCCAACAAGCGCTATCGTTTAACGCCCCTAGCTAGGCATAAAAAGCAAGGATAGATCTAGGTATTGGCATCTTTGGTAGGCAATCCATAAGTGGCTCTCATAATAGATTCAAAAGGTAATTTAATTTTCTTTCTAGTAAAGTGTTCCATGCCTTTCCTTAATGGAAATTGGAATATAATATTCCCTTACTTCATATCAATAATTGCACCAATCGTTCTAAGGAAATGTCTACCAAGAATAATAGGACATGAAGGATTGCAATCTATATCAAGAACGATAAAATCTACGCGCACATAATTCCTATTTGCAAGAACAAGAACATCATTAATTCTTCCCATAGGTTTCTTAATTGTGGAATCCGCAAGGTGCAAGTTTAAAGAGTAATCATCAAAATCACGAAAACCTAACAAATCACACAAAGTCTTTGGAATCATGGAAACACTAGCACCCAAATCACAAAAAGCATAGCATTCATGATCTTTAATTTTAATTTTAATAGTAGGTTCCCACTCATCATAAAGTTTTCTAGGGATAGAAACTTCCAATTCAAGTTCTTCTTCATAAGATTGCATCAAAGCATCAATGGTATGTTTGGTAAAAGCTTTATGTTGGCTATAAGCATGAGGAGAATTTAGCACGGATTGCAACAAGGAAATACAATCTATCAATTTGCAATTATCATAATTAAATTCCTTGAAATCCAAAATAGTGGGTTCATCAATATTTAGAGTTTTGATCTCTTCAATCCCACTTTTATCAATTTTAGCATCAAGATCTAAAAACTTTGAATTCTTGGAACGCCTTCTAGGTAAAGGTGGATCATATTCAGTCCCATCATTATCAAGCTTCATATTGCAAAACAAAGATTTAATATGGGACACATCAATAACTTTTAGATCCTCATCTTTATTATCATGGTCTTCCGTTTTAGCGGCCATCTTATTAACTAAGGTAGCCTGCTTATCCGAAACTTCAGCTATTAACTTCTCAAGACAAGCAATTTGGGATCTCAAAACATCAAATTCTTTAGGAATATCATCAAGCTCTTCATTCATATAACTCATAAAGCTTTTTTGTTCCTTAAGCTCATTTCTAAAGAAAATATTATGCTCAAATTGCAAGACCATAAAACTCCTAACATTGCTTTCGATTTCTTCTAACCTTTTAAGGTGAAGATCGCCAAATCGGGGAAGAGCCATCGAGACAAGCACACAAGCAAACAAGAAACGGGCAAAAAGAGGCAAATAGAGAAAGAGAGGGAGGATAGAGAGCGAGGATGAATAAAAAGTCAAGGGTGAAGTGGGGTAGAGGAAAACGAGAGGCAAATGGAAAATAATGTAATGCGGGAGATAAGGGTTTGTGATGGGTACTTGGTATGTTGACTTTTGCATAGACCTCCACGGCAACGGCGCCAGAAATCCTTCTTGCTACCTCTTGAGCACTTGTGTTGGTTATCCCTTGAAGAGGAAAGCATGGTGCAACAAAGTAGCGTAAGTATTTCCCTCAGTTTTTGAGAACCAAGTTATCAATCTAGTAGGAGGCTACGCGCGAGTCCCTCGCACCTACAA
Source organism: Triticum aestivum (assembly GCF_018294505.1). NCBI lineage: Eukaryota > Viridiplantae > Streptophyta > Magnoliopsida > Poales > Poaceae > Triticum > Triticum aestivum. The sequence goes on from NC_057812.1 coordinate 527,467,783, forward strand.
AAAACAAATAAATCCTCGCAACCAACGCGATAAGGGGTTGTCAACCCCTACACGGTTACTTACGAGTGTGAGATCTGATAGATATGAAAAGATAATATTTTTGGTATTTTTATGATAAAGATGCAAATTAAAATAAAAGCAATGAAAATAACTAAGTATTGGAAGATTAATATGATGAAGATAGACCCATGGGCCATAGGTTTCACTAGTGGCTTCTCTCAAGAGCATAGGTATTTTACGGTTGGTGAACGAATTACTATTGAGAAATTGACAGAATTGAGCATAATTATGACAATATCTAGGTATGATCATGTATATGGGCATCACGTCCAAGACAAGTAGCCCGACTCCTGCCTGCATCTACTACTATTACTCCACACATCGAACGCTATCCAGCATGCATCTAGAGTATTAAGTTCATAAGAACAGAGTAACGCCTTAAGAAAGATGACATGATGTAGAGGGATAAATTCATGCAATATGATAAAAAAAACATCTTGTTATCCTCGATCGCAACAATACAATACATGCCTTGCTACCCCTATTGTCACTGGGAAAGGACACCGCAAGATTGAACCCAAAGCTAAGCACTTCTCTCGTTGCAAGAAAGATCAATCTAGTAGGCCAAACCAAACTGATAATTCGAAGAGACTTGCAAAGATAACCAATCATACATAAAAGAATTCAGAGAAGATTCAAATATTGTTCATAGATAAACTTGATCATAAACCCACAATTCATCGGTCTCAACAAACACACCGCAAAAGAAGGTTACATCGAATAGATCTCCACAAGAGAGGGGGAGAAGTTTGTATTGAGATCCAAAAAGAGAGAAGAAGCCATCTAGCTAATAACTATGGACCCGTAGGTCTGAGGTAAACTACTGACACTTCATCGGAGAGGCTATGCTGTTGATGTAGAAGCCCTCCGTGATTGATGCCGCCTCCGGCGGAGCTCCAGAACAGGCCCCAAGATGGGATCTCGTGGATACAGAAAGTTACGGTGGTGGAATTAGGGTTTTGGCTCCGTATCTGATCGTTTGGGGGTACGTAGGTATATATAGGAGGAAGAAGTAAGTCGGTGGAGCAACAGGGGGCCCACGAGGGTGGAGGGCGCGCCTGGGGGGGGGGGGTAGGCGCACCTCCTACCTCGTGGCCTTCTTGTTACTTGCTTGACGTAGGCTCCAAGTCTCCTGGATCATGTTCGGTGAGAAAATCACGTTCCCGAAGGTTTCATTCTGTTTGGACTCCGTTTGATATTCCTTTTCTTCGAAACCCTAAAATAGGCAAAAAAAACAACAATTCTGGGCTGGGCCTCCGGTTAGTAGGTTAGTCCCAAAAATAATATAAAAGTGGATAATAAAGCCCAATAATGTCCAAAACAGTAGATAATATAGCATGGAGCAATCAAAAATATAGATACGTTGGAGACGTATCACTGCGCCGTGTCGTCTCGCCCGGCAAGTTCAAGCGGGATCTGCCTCCGCGCTACGACGGCACTCCCGACCCCGCTAAGTTCCTCCAACTCTACGAGCTGAGTATCGAGGCAGCGAACGGCAATGAGAAGGTCATGGAGAACTGGTTCCTCATGGCCCTCAAGGACGGCGCTCTCTCTTGGTTCTTAAACCTTTCGATGGGGTCAATCTCCTCCTGGAACGAGCTCCGCGACCGCTTCATCACCAACTTCCAAGGCACTCGCGACCGCACTCCTACAGCAGGCGACCTACGGTGCATCAAGCAGTAGCCGAGCGAACCTTGCACAAGTACATACAGTGCTTCACCAATGTTTTCCTCAAGATCCTGAAGGTGGCAGATGAAGCCATCATTTTGGCATTCGGGATGTCAAGATGAAGGAAGAGATCGCCATACACAAGGACTTGTGATCGGCTTTGGAAATGTTCAACATGGCCGCCTTGTGTGCGAGGGAAAAGGAAGGTCGCCTCTCCCTCTTGGAGCTCCCGGAGGCCAATCCTCAAGAGAAGAAGGCCAAGGCTAAGGACGTAAAGCGCAAGGGCCCTGTTGTGCTCGCGGCTGAACCTGAGATGAAGCACGACTGCGACCACGCCGAATCCTCCAAGGGCAGCCGCCCGTGTTGCGTCTTCCAAAATGTACATAGGCACAGCACCAATGACTTTAAGGAGCTAAGGGCAATCTGCGACGGGCGCATTGGCCGCCGCCCCGAGCGCAACGACCATGGCTACGGCCGCGGAGAAGGCCGCGGTGGAGGCCGCTAGGACAACCGTGGCCCCTGTCAGGACTAGCGCGATCAGCCTCGTGAGGACCGCTGGCAAGGCCAGCTTCGCGACGGTCCCTGGCGCGAAAAGCCCTGCGAGAACCGCCCTCAGGGCAATGTCAGCCTTTCTCCGCTACCTCCGCCGCCAAGGAGAAAAGACGACCACTACCAAGATGTTGGGGCTAGGGCTTCCAGGAGCCACGCGTGATTGCCTGCATCCTAGTGGTGCTCAATCCCCCGCCTCCCATCGCATCTTCAAGCAGTTCGCTCGCGAGGTGAACGCGGCCCTCCTCAAGCTCAAGGCGTCGTGTCCCCGTAGGTGGTCCAAGTACGCCATCACCTTCGACTCTACGGACTAGCTCAAGTGCTTAACCACCGTTGGCGCGCTCCTAATCCTCATCACCAAAACACTCATCGACGATGGTGCGGGGCTCAACGTTCTCTCCGTCGAGACGTTCGAGATGCTCCAGGTGCCCTACGACCAGCTCCTCCCCACCAAGCCATTCCCAATGGTGACCGATGGCTCCACCGTCCCCATAAGGCAGATTCGTCTCACTGTCACCTTCAGCAAGTGCGACACACAACAAAAAGAAGACACATCCATGACATTTTGGACCGAATGATTTTTTTCCGGTCATGCTTATGACACCTCTATGACGATAATTGTGATAAAACCTGGTATCATCATAGATGTGGTGGGCTCCTACTTCTATGACAGAAAATCATGATAGAAAATGGGCTTTTCGTCCTGGGCGGGCCGGAGACGCAGCTGCATAACATTCTTTGGGCCGTCCATGATGGAAAAAATCGTGGTAGATGCGAGGCTGAGGAAAATATCAGGGAGTTCCCGGTTATGGTGGGTGGTCGGGTCCGAGCGATGCACGGAGGTCTGCGTGTTTCTCTTGTACACGTACGCACATGTGTGTGAGGCGTTGGGCTATAACTGAACCCGAGCGAGGCGTTCGCTTACTGAACCCGAGCAATTGCACTGGCTATGCGTTACTGAACCTGAGCTATCGATCAATCCTTGGCTATTAACTGAACCCGATCGAGGGATTCCTTCGCCACTGCTGCTAACTAAAGCTGATCGAACCTGCTGCCTCTTGATGAACAGTGAGCGTTGTTGGGGTTGGATGAATAGTTCCCCGTGGGGGTTGGATGAACAGGACCCCATGATAGGAGAGGCTGTTGCCGCTGGATGAACAGGACCCCAATCAAGCTGGTTGGGGGTGGATGAACATGAACCCGTGGAGGGATGGTTGAAAAGTAGCTGGTGGAGGCGGGATGAACAGGACCCTGTGGAGGGCTGGTTGAACCGTAGCCGGTGGAGGCTGGATGAACTGTAGCAGGTGGAGGCAGGAGGGAGACGCCATGGATGAACAGTCGCAGGTGGAGGCTGAAGGAGGTCGATGGTGGATGAACAGTAGCCCGTGGAGTCTCGTTTTGCGGTACGCCACACCCCTCCTGATCAATAGGACCCCGTTTCGACCGTAGGAGGTCGAAGAGAAGTCTGTTTCCTCCGTTTTGTGGTACGCTAGACTCCTCCCAATAAACAGGATACTATTTCGACCGTAGGTGGTCGAACAGAAGGCCGTTTCCTCCGTTCTGTGGTATGCCAGGCCTCGTTTCGGCTGTTCCGTCCAAGCCAGATGGCTCCCAATGATGAACAGGACGCATTCCATTGCCTCCTGATGAACACAACATAGTTTCTCCGTTCCGACCCAGCCGGTTGGCTGCCGATGAATAGGACGTCGTTGCTGCCCTCTGCTCCCTCTCCATGTACACGATCCCTGACCGTACGTATGCACAAGTAGGCGTTCAAGGCCCCGCCCGTATGTTGGTAAGTACATGTACATGATATAGACGGGACAACCTGAATAGCTACCACTCCTTACTGGGCACGGTTCATTGTGTCAGAAATACCGATGGAACAGTATGTACGTACATGTTTGCGACCAGAATGATAGCGCCACATACGCTTTTGACTGGGTGGGTCCTGGCTATCAAGGAGGATAAGGAGGCACTTCCTTGCATCTGAAGATGTAGCTGGTGGGTCCGAGCTGACAGGGGAAGGATTCTTTTTTTTGCGCTTAATAAGGAGGCACTTCCTTGCATGCGAAGATGTAGCTGGTGGGTCCATTTGTCAGCCTCATCGCGTACAGTCCTCTTCCGATGGCTGTCGTTCGTTGACCATGTTGAGCACGCCGCTCGGATAGCACCAGGCGGTGGACTACGTTGAGGCAGGGAATGACGCGGAGCTTGGGAACATGCGGAGGGTAGTATGAGGGTTGACTGGTTAGGCTGCGGTGTGAGGCTGCCGTCGCCATAGAATAACAGGGGATGTGGGTAAGTAGAGGGATGGCCTGGCCAGCGATGGGAGCAATAGGGGCGGTGAGGCCTCCTTGGCAGCATAGCCGGCCACGGGAGGCAGGAGCACGCGGTGGTTTGGACGGCTGGAGCAAGAAAATCAGATGTTGAAGAAGTAGGACGACTATTGGATGTTAACAATCCAGCGGTCACTGGCGATAGAATCGTTTGTTGACTAAGTTGACAAAACCCTGCGTATGCATCAACTTATTAGGGCCACAAGTCAGCCTCCAAATCTGGTGGGCCCTAGCAGTCATGGGGAGCACTCATCATTTTCTGGTTAATAAGGAGGCACTTCCTTCCGTGCCAAGATATAGCTAGTGGGTCGCAACTGTCATTGGGAGGATTCATTCTTTTTGGCGTAATAAGGAGGTTCTTGCTTGCGTGCGGCCATGGACCATGTGGGTCCCAACTTTCAGCCTCTCCATGTACATCCCTTTTCCGATGTTGTCGTTTCTTGACAACGTTGACCACACCGTGCCGAGAACACCAGCGTGATGGACGATAGCGAGACCCAGGAAGGGAATGACCCAGAGGCAGGGAAGCCACGATAGTGGAGGGATGTGGGTGAGTAGAGGGATAGCCTGGCCAGCGGTAGGTTTAGTAGGGGCAGTGAGGCCTGTGCAGCAGCACAACCGGCCACAGGAGGCGGGAGCAGGCGGTCCTGTCGGCGCTGGATTTGGCGGCTGGAGCAAGAAGATCAGAGATTGAAGAAGCATGGCGGCCTATGGATTGACATCCAATGTTTACGTCTACTAGAATCGTTTGTTGACATATACAATAAGTAAAAAAAATCTTGCATACGCGTCTACTTAATAGGCCCACAAGTCATACCATTCCCTATTTTTTTTACTAACTTACAGCTCATTGGAACTTCTTATGCAATTTATTGCAGTCCTTTTTTGGTTGGCCAGGGCCAGGTGATGGTGTCCTAGAGTAGGGGGTACTCACCACATCGTCTCCCGATCAGGTGGATCAGGCTGAGGACCCCCATGGCAGTTCACTCATGGGCCACTCCGGGCAGCCCATGCCGCATACAAGGAGTATTCCACAAGACATGGTGATCAAGACAAGGACTCCTCTCCACCAACGTATTCGGCTAGGACTCTTGTTATCCTCAACCTCTGGTGCATTATATAAGCCAAGGCCAGGCTAGTTGATAGTTCATTATGACAGTCATACAAGCTAGACTTCTAGGGTTTAGCCATTACGATCTCATGGTAGATCAACTCTTGTAATACTCATATTCATCAATATCAATCAAGCAGGACGTACGATATTACCTCCATAGAGAGGGCCCGAACCTGGGTAAACATCGTGTCCCTTGTCTCCTGTTACCATCGACCTTAGACGCACAGTTCGGGACCCCCTACCCTAGATCCACCGGTTTTGACACCGACATTGGTGCTTTCATTGAGAGTTCTGCTCTGTGGTCGGCAAAGGATCAATGGATCGACTACAGATCAACTGCGACATCGGCATCTTCATCGCCGACTCGACTGGTCACCTTGGCTTGACCGAGGACTGCACCCTACCTTCAATCGTCATGTTTGGATGAGGGCCTTCATCAACATCAACTCTGATATCTATCAAGATCATGGAGGAATCATCCATGGAGCTCGGGGGCTCAACGTCAACATTGTCCTCGGGCGACCGTGCTGTTTTTCTAGACAGTGAACTTGTATCCGCCGCCACTGCCTCCTTGAGTGTTGTTTTAACGATTGCTTCTCTGGAATTGTGCGGAATTGAGTCTACAACAACCCTAGAAAATTTCATCAAGTTCTGATGGAGAAATCTCTGGCAATCCACGATATACCGGACCCCTGTCAAATCTAGACAGGAATCTGCACGAGTTTAGGGCGTGATCTTCAGAGCCTAGCTCTGAGGTCCTTTGGAAGATCCAACCGTTCATCTATTGCGTAATTCCCATATCTACCACCCCTCAAAATTTCAGCTTGATCCGACCGTCCAAACTCAGGGAACATTCCGATTAGTGCATCACTTTTCATATCTATTTTCTACACGAGAACGAATCCGACCCGAGTTCATCTTTTTTATGAACCGGATTTTAGACATCCTTTTTGAAGGAAGTTTTGTATGGGGTATTGTGTTTTGTTGCCAAACACGTCGCGCTAAATTCAAAGTATTTTCCAATATGATCTTCACCATCGCGTCAGGTGTCAAACCAGCCTGACAACGTTGCTGCGCCGGGTGTCAAACCAGCCCAACAACGTTGCTCTACGGATGCCGACTTGCGTTAGACACGTCGTCGCTTTGTTGAGCCGAGCTCAACTTCTTCGGATCATCATCTCTGTGGGCGGAACAAGAGTTTGGCATCGCGAAGGATTAATCATCACCAACATCGCCGCCCCACAGACTACACGGAGCGGGCACACCGGCATGGCCACACGGTCACTTCATCAAGCCGGCATTGACCATGTCACGAGCTACGACCTGCATCGGCATGGCCGAACTATTGCTTCTTAAAGCCGATGTCCATCACGCCGACCTACTTCGACACCTCGGCTGGACTGGGGGCTCCACTATTTCTTCGTCAACCTCCTCCGGAGACTTCGGCGTCACCAGCCGACCAGCTTCGTTACGTTAGCTGGACCGGGGGCTTTGCCTCGGCGAGACAATCTTTACCAGCATCGCCATGCCGCCGCTTCATCACCCATCAGGCAACGGGTGTGCGGATCAAGTCCCAATTTTGGGAGTAACCTTTCTTCGGACTGCTACAACTAATAAACCAGGTGCTATTAATCCTAGCAATTTTTGTTTGTTTGGGTTTATCTTTTCCAAGGAATTATTACTCTGGTTTGTTTCATCATCTGTACACAGGTCTATCAAATGGTGGCCGCATTAACGACGATTGCGTGGTGGTTTGGTCAGTTTCCATACATAGTTCGGCGAACGCCGCATCCAGAGCTCGGACCGACCTGTGAATTCGGCTTTGCCACGCCTTTACCGCATCATGCCGGCGCCCTGCATCGACATTGACTTCGGCGCTAGGCCACATATATTTAAATAAATTATTTTTGCGAAAAGCAATTACGCAAGGATTTTATATATATTTATATTATTTGTTTTGGACCATGCTATTTTATGTGTGTAGGTGATCGACTTCGACTGCATTGCGCGGTCACTTCGGCAAGCCAACGTCATTGTCCCAATTGGCATAAATCGGCTCGCATGATCATCTTGTTGATTGAATTGCCATACCGACATGTTCGATTGCCTCGGGAACTTCGGCATCATCAAGAGGGTCCTACCTCATCGGGTGTTTGGCGCATGGGACATATTTCTTTTATTACTCACTTTGCATGAATTATTAATCATGCAACATTTTTTTATTACTGTTATCTCCGGCTTGCACTATCTTCTGCGCACAGGTAAATGATCCCGATTGGGCAGCGCTGTCACCTTGGCTAGACTGGGGGCTTTGTCACACTACAAGAAATATGTCAACTTGTGAACTTGACTATTGGTCACTGAAAGGTCATTGTTTTTCATTTGCGACCTTTTTGTGACCAAAAACAGAAGGTCAAAAGCTGGCGGTCGTAAACTGAAATTAACGACCTTCTCCGTGAGAAGGTCGTAGATGTTTATGACCAAAATATGCCTACTAGTTTGTTTTGGTCACTAGCAACCTCCCTAGGCCACATAGGCATCCAGCGTGGCAAGCTGATGTGGCACAAGATTCAGTCCGGTCCAATTCAGTTTTCTACATGGGCCTAGCCCAACAATTCGGCCTTTTTACTGTATATTTTCTCTATTAATTTTCTCTAGCTACATGGGCCTGGCCCAACAATTTGGCCTTCTTATTTTCTAGGCATGGCCTTTTTGCTAGTCTATTGATTTTCTATTTTCAACCATTTTATTTTGCGGTTGGTCCTACCACAGATTGGTCCCACTTGTCATGCTTATCCCAAAATTGGTCCCACACATCAAAAATTTCGAACTTTGCCAAACAACCATTATATCATTTGACAGGTATTCAAATCACATACACAATAATTATCAGACTAGAGAGCAAACAAAATTCATCCAAAACAACACTACATTGGTCTATTACAATCATTACAATATACTACAAGCCAGATATGCCTACTACTGCCTACAATTACAACACATAATATGCTACTGTTTGTTGATATGCTTCACAGCTTCAGACTTTGATTCACACTTTACCTGTGCAAAGAATAAGAATGAAAATATAAGAATAAGAATGTGTACAGAACATCAAACAATAGCCAATGAGGAATCCAATAACCTATAAGCAAAAATTGACAGCAAATGCCATGTAGATAAATAGTATGACTAACACTAACCAGTATATGTTCATGGAGTGACACATGTTCTCACTAGCTAGGATTTTTTGGCATATAGTATACTGACATGTGAAACTCTTAACTAAATTGATCATATAAATGAAAAGAACTATAAGAACGAGTTCATTCATTCATTCAAAATCCAGGCATGTCAAATTTTAAGCACCAACAGAACAGATCTAACAAACCAGACTATAATCATCATGCATCAGGATTTATGGTTCTAGCAAAATAGTAAGGAGACAGAGATACACGCATCAAGCATACCAGCTACTACAATAAGAGGTCGAGATGCTCCAGAAACTGTAGGGAGTATGCACCCCGGCAGTCGTGCAGCAGCTAGGGATTGAGGAGGATGAGCTTGCTCCCATTGTACCTAGATGGTAGACAAGAAACCAAGTTATGGCAGCAGAAGCATCATGTTGTATCCACTGTACCTAGGTCATATTTAGGTAAGTAATTAGCTAATATGTTGATAAAAAGTACTCAGTAGCTACAATGTATAGTTTACACGTATGAACGGAAGATTCAGCAAAGGCATGTTGATAAAACAGTGAAAACAATGGTATCAGGTATACTGCCATGCATGAGCACTTCATGATATTTATATTCATCATCACAGCAACCCATAACCACCTATGCTCATTGTTACAAATCTATGCATAGTTAAAAAATAAACCTATCTATTTGAAACCAGAATAGATTTCTCACTCAAATCTGAATTCATTAGTTTATCCTCCAGACTATTGAAATCTCAGGCCTCTAATTCGCTAGGTTCTGGGGCAACAAACATCATTGCAAATTTGCAATGCAGCATAGATAAACCAAATGTAAGTTCGGAAACAACAAGGTAGAATCATCTAGACCACATGTTTACCAGCAAAGAAATCCAGAACACATGTTCAACCAGAATGCACTACTCCATTCTCGTAATATTAACATAGAGGAACTTCGTCTATTAGACGATCCCCAAAAGGACCAAGCATCCACACTGCACAAACAGCATGCTCGCATTCACAGAAATAGAGCTCAGGCAGTAGCAAATAAACATTGATGGATTACCCACCGTGCATAGACCAATCAGCAACAGTAGATAGTAGAAGAAGTAGAAGGGGGAGGGCACTGTCTTGAGAGGAACTCCCCTGATTGCAGGAACCACAAAACAGCTGGTGGAGCATGGCCGCCGCCATCTGCGTGAGCTCACTCCTTCCTTGGTAGAGGGCGGCAAGGTCCAAGCCATGGCCTTGATGCCCGCCGGCGGATCTGGTGGATGTGCTCGCCGCCACACCAAGATCGAGGGTATAGGGTTCCCGGAGGAAGCGACCAAGCCACGTCCGCCGTGCACAGGGCCACGAACAGGCGTCGGGGAGGACGGGGCCAGAGTCGGTGAAGAGGCCATCATCCTTCTCGTGGTGCATGCCGTTGCCGTTGGAGTCGGGCATTTTCAGAACTCCTATAAATGAGATGGAAAACAGATTAGTCATAAGTAAACAATCATTGTTTGCATCAGTGCATTGACACTTGCAAGTTTATTATTGGACTGGTAACCAGCAAGGTTATGTTTCAGTAACTGCAAATTGTGGTTAATTCGCCCTGGTATGTAGTCAGTACTATCCAAGAATACATGAATGATATATATATAGTAAACAGACGGTGTATGGAGCACTGCATAACTGTATGATATCTAAGCTAAACGCACTGTGTAACTATATGAACTCTACGCTAAAAGGTCTTTGGAAGTGTATGTCAGTAGATAGAATGGTAATCGGTGTACTCTGCTATTTTACCTACTATACACAAAACATATTAAATGTCCATGGACAATTCTAGTAAACGCAAAAATAGTATCATTAGTTGGGATCACTTCTGATTTTGCTTGCTCGCACACCAACCACAAACATGATCACAACCAAGTATTTAACTAGTTTGCCGCAAAGTTTAAGTTACTACTAACCGGAAGTGAATAATCAATTATTAAAGATAACGAAGTTAATTGAACAATTTTTACACATGTATAATGGCGTGAATAGAGCAATAGAGCAATGCCCAATCTAACTAGGTGATATGTTTGGCTTGGCGACAAAAGCAATCTAAGAAAGTAATCTAGCAATGTCTAATCTGGGATAATCATCCATCCACACTTGTTATTATGTAGGAACAGTAGTAGTAACCGGCACGATGCAGTGAAAGGAAACAATAACTGGTGATTAACAATACAGTACATGATCTACACAGTTAACTGAAGCATTGCTGTCTGAATCCACACAGTTCACTGAATATCTTATACATTTCATCTTCAGGTCTGACAAGGCAGGGAGAGGGAGGGGGTTACCTGTAACTGCAGGCAGGAAGATGGGTGGGAGTTGGGCGAGGTCCATGGTGACCTTCCTTGCTTCCTCCCTCCCTGCTCGGGTGGTTCTACAATCCAACACATCCTCCAGGCCTAGCTAGGGTTTTTTCTTCTTCTCCTGCAATAATGGAAAGGGAGGACCATGGCATCACCAACAGTACAGAACTGAGCAACAAACAAAAGCAGAAGCAAATCGAAATCGAAACGAATTAGGCACCTTGGCGATGGAGCTCCATGGATGGCTTGGAGAAGGTCGGGGTAGAGGAGGTGCAGCGAGAACGGGATCTTCGAGTGCCCCGAGGGAGGAAGGAAGGAGGCGGTAGCGGGGCGACGCAGCCGACCTCGAGGCTAAACTCATTGCGAGTGAAGCGGGAGAGCAGGTTGGACTTGCCGATGCCGGAGTCGCCCATGAGGATGACCTTGAAAAGGTAGTCGTGGTTGTCCTCCGCCCGGTACCCTGCCGCCATTGGTTTAGTCGCGTCAGCGATCTTGTTGTGGGGGTGGGGAAGGAGGGGCGAAGGGGAAGGTGGGGGAGGGAGGAGATGGGAGGCGACGAGGTGGATGGCAGTGCGATGGGGGACGGGGAGGAGATGGTGGAGAGGTCGGCCGTGGTGGGTGGGGGAGGCGGCGGTGCCTTTATCGGATCTGGGAGAAAGATGAGCGAGGGAGAGGAAGGCGGGGGCGGCAGGGTGCCACGATCGTATCTCGGGAATGGGTGGGTGGGTGGGTTAGGGTTCGGGTTTCTCGGGAGAAGCTCCACCGTTGATGGGTTTGTGATGGATGACTCAGATCACTTCGGACTGGGTGATCCGCGTGATTGTGGTTCCTCGCTTCTCATTGGCCAGTTGTTTTGTGCTGGAATCTTTAAAATTTGGACCCAAATCCTCTTAAGTTTTTTAAGAAAAAACTACAAATCTGACTTGTAAAAAGGACCACAACTTTTTTCGAAAATATTAGTCAACAACTTATTTATAATTAACTAAAATGTCACGATCACAACCGTTTACAATTAAGCTAGAAAATCAAAACACTAGCGGTGCAACACTGCTTCATTGCAACTCCGTCGGTCCCGGTGATGTTGGATCACAGCACCGGCGGTCCCCAGTGATGCTCTGTAGCATCACCGATGACAATTGCAGCATCACCTTCTGCTGCAACCCCCGACGACCATGCGGCGCCACGCATAACCGGTGGCAACTACCCGGCAGCCAGCGGCGCCGCGCATCACTGCCCCACACCATGAGCTTCGATGCCCCTCACATCAACAAATTTTCGCATCAAATGATCTCATATTGTCCAAAGGGTGCATCTTGAAATGGCAAAGAATGTTGCCTAAGGAAGTTTTCATTTTCTTTGGAAGAAAAAATCATTTTCCATTTTCTGAGTGCCCAAAATGAGTTTTTTGTGTGAAGGGCCTACCAAATAATTGTTGCAAAATTGTATCAAATCAATTTTCTAAAATACTAGGCCATATTTAATGCACATTTGACAAAATGGTTGGGTGTCATAAGTTTTGGTCCACCTCTCGTGAAAAAACAAATTTCTGCCGATTCAGCAGGAAGCGGGTCAAATTTGAATTGTAGCTGCCTTGTAGTTTGCTCTTTATTTTTTCAAAAAAATCATTTCTAGGTACATAAGTATCTATTTAATCAGAGAAACACCAAAAAAATTCCAAGATTCAACCACTAGCTAGGAACGGTCATTCCTGCCGTTTTGACCGCATTTTGAAACGGGCATAAATATTCAAAAAAATCAAAAATTGGGAAACCTTCGCATTGTGTCATTATATGTGGTCAAGTTCATAGGAAAAATAATAAACTTGTAATACATCAATTATTTTAAAAAAGTGTTCTCAGAAATGAGCTATCACGCGTGAAGATTCATGGCTTTCAAGCCAAATGATCAATCTTATGGCCACATTCATGGCATAGTTTGTTCAAATGATCTCATATTGTTCACAAGGGTGCATATTGGAATTACAAACAACGTTGCCTAAGGGACTTTTTATTTCCTTTGCACGAAAAATTCATTTTCCATTTTCCGAGTGCCTGAATTGAGTTCTTTTTGTGAAGGACCTACCATATATTTGTTGCAAAATTGGACCAAATCATTTTTCTAAAATACTAGGCCATATTTGATTCACAATTCACCAAATGGTTGGGTGTCAAAAGCCTTGATCCACCTCTGGTGAAAAATACAAATTCCCGCGGATTCAGAAGGAAGTGGGTCAAATTTGAACTATAGCTGCCTCATAGTTTGCTCTTTATTTTTTCAAAAAATCATTTCTAGATACATAAGTATCTATTTAATCAGAGAAACATCAAAAGTTTTCCAAGATTCAACCACTAGCTATGAATGGTCAAACCCGCCCTTTTCATCGCATTTTGAAACGGGCATAAAAAAATCAAAAAAATCAAAAAATTGGGAAACCTTCGCATTCTGTCATTATATGTGACCAAGTTTCCAGGAAAAATAATAAAACTGTAATACGGTAATTATTTTAAAAAAGTGTTCTCAGAAACGAGCTATCACGCGTGAAGATTCATGGCTTTCAAGCCAAATGATCAATCTTATGGCCACATTCATGGCATAGTTTGTTCAAATGATCTCATATTGTGCACAAGGGTCCATATTGGAATTACAAACAACGTTTCCTTAGGGACTTTTTATTTTCTTTGCACGGAAAATCCATTTTCCATTTTCCGAGTGCCCGAATTGAGTTCTTTTTGTGAAGGACCTACCATATATTTGTTGCAAAATTGGACCAAATCATTTTTATAAAATACTAGGCCATATTTGATTCACAATTGACCAAGTGGTTGGTTGTCAAAAGCCTTGATCCACCTCTGGTGAAAAAGACAAATTCCCGCCGATTTAGTAGGAAGCGGGTCAAATTTGAACTGCAGCTGCCTCATAGTTTGCTCTTTATTTTTTCAAAAAATCATTTCTAGATACATAAGTATCTATTTAATCAGAGAAACATCAAAAGTTTTCCAAGATTCAACCACTAGCTAGGAACGGTCAAACCCGCCGTTTTCATCGCATTTCGAAACGGGCATAAAAATTCAAAAAAATAAAAAAATGGGAAACCTTCGCATTCTGTCATTATATGCGACCAAGTTTCCAGGAAAAATAACAAACTTGTAATACGACAATTATTTTAAAAAAGTGTTCTCAGAAATGAGCTATCATGTGTGAAGATTCATGGCTTTCAAGCCAAATGATCAATCTTATGGCCACATTCATGGCATAGTTTTTTCAAATGATCTCATATTATGCACAAGGGTGCATCTTGGATTCCAAACAATGTTGCCTAAGGGAGTTTTCATTTTCTTTGCACGGAAAATTCATTTTCCATTTTTTGAATGCCCAAAATGAGTTTTTTTTTGTGAAGGAGCTACCATATATTTGTTGCAAAATTGGACCAAATCATTTTATAAAATTTTAGGCCATATTTAATGCATAATTGACAAAATGTTTTGGTGTCAAAAGTTTTGATCCACCACTTGTGAAAAAGACAAATTTCTGCCGATTTAGTAGGAAGCGGGTCAATTTTGAACTGCATCTACCTTATTGTTTGCTCTTTATTTTTTCCAAAAATCTTTTCTAGTTACATAAGTATCTATTTAATCATAAATATATGGTTTGGTGGTGATATGTCGAGGTTTGGATGTGGCCCAGGGCCCCAACTCCAAAGCGCGTATACTCGCATGCCCGCCGCGTGGTCACCGCGTGACCTTGGCATTGACATGCTTTCTGGGAGGTCTAGGCATGTCTAGTGGGTTGGGCACTCCCCAGGTAGGTGCTAGGAAGAAAATTACAACAGAAGAATCTCACGAGGAGACTGACCTATGCTCAAAGATGAATTAGCAGCCAAGTGTTTGATTAGCGGTACGGGAAATGCACATGGCTAATGGGCTTCAGTTTTGGCTGAGGATAATCAGTTACTAAGAAGACCATCTTCACAAATTTTCAGCTCAAAAGGAGGATCCTAGGTGGTACTTGCTTTGCAAACAACCACACTGGACATAAATATGAATGTTGAAGCTCGGCTCAAAATAATGAATGGATTGAGATGGCATTTGGTGGAGGATGGTTATTTGGGCATAGGAAAGCACTGTAGAAAATGGATACTATTTGGACATGCCAAAGTGGTACTTCCTTCACAAACTGTTGTTTTGAACAGAATAGGAAAATGAATATTTTTGAATTATTTTTGAACTAGGCAAGGAAGGTTTTTTACATATTTGACGAAGATATGACCCAAAGAATTTATGAGATTTTTTTGGGAACTTGGGGAATGACAGAAATATAGGTTGCTTCACAACCTAGGGCAAAAACTGCCACATGGACATGACACATAGGCAAAACTGATGAGGTGGCGCCTAGTCATAGCAACCCACCACAATTTACAAGGTTATGAACATCTATATTGGTCATGATCGGCTAGAACTAAGGCAGCAGACCGGTGCTATCTGCTTTATGACCATTTCGTGTAAGGAAATTACGACCTTTCTGACCAAAATGGTCGTTATAGTTTAGGGTTTGGAGCCCCCCGAATAGCTTTTGACCAATTGGTCTGAAATGGTCATAGATCTATGACCAATTCTTCCAGGGTCACTGACAGAAGGTCACTAGTTGACATATTTCTTGTAGTGTCATCACTTCATTAACCCACGCCGGGGACTTCGGCGTCACTCTGCCGGCCTGCATTGGCCGAGCCATGTCACTACCTCGGAGTGCCGAACTCCTTGCTCGGACACCTCGGGCTTAGAGGCTGGGACCTCATCCATGACAAGGACTATGAACTTTGTCGGATCTGTCACAGATCAATGGGCGTCTTCATCCCGCCACAAGCCCGAATCGCGTCTTCAACACCGAGCACATTAACCAGCTAAGTCGCTTTCATGCTCAAAAACTTCTAGTTCTAAATTTTGTTTGGTTCGACCGAGCATTATACTTTTTGGCAAAAAGTTGTTTGTGACAAAATTCCTTGTCAAAACATTGTTTGTGACACACAAATTCAAATACCCCGTTTACTTAGGGGCTTCCTTTATGAAGCCTTTCCTCTTCCATATGATTATACTTATATGGCTTCGTTCCTTGTTCGTGTATTACGCCATAATATGCACCGTGTTGACTTAAGTGTTTCGCAAGCTGGGTTGCCTGGCTCCTGTGCTTACCCCTACGTTCCCGATTGTTTGGCTAGGCAGTAAAGGGAACACCTGTATGATTGTTACTACCGGGTCATCTGAGTTAGTACCTCAGACTGGGTGAAGCCGAAAGCTAGCGCTCTTATTGTTTTCAATCATGGTCAGCACACAACAGAACTCATGAGTACAAAAAATCTATTGCACAAGTCTCTTAGTAACAATGAGAAACCGAAGAAAGGTATCAGTGGAGGTACTATTTTCTTCGAAGATGCTTCTTACACTTCATCAGTAATATAGCATAAGTTCCCTAAGCGCGCTTTGTCTGTTATAGCCTTATGGCCTGATTGCCTGGTTATCGGAAACATCGCCGATATTCTCGACAGGTGGAGTACATAACACTTTTCGGCCCTTGACCGAAGAGGGAGAAGCCGATGGTCGGTTAAGACGTGTTTAAAGTTCGGGTGAACACATATATGATATAACTACTTCAGTACATACAATCATTACACATAAAATTCTTTTACCCAAGTTACTTGAGGGCTCTTAAAATTTATATGAGTTGTTTTATAGTAAATGTGTTTTCTTCTTGGTCATTGCAAAGTCTTTTTCTGAACTGACCTCAGAGAAGTACTCCGCCGTTGGGATAAGGAGCTTGAAGTTGTAGGAGGACCCACGTGAAGTCTCGAGATCGGATGTGGCATGTTAAAGCACGACAGAAGCATGATTTTTTTTCCAATTTTTGGATTGGCACCGAACACTTGATCTTGTTCGGACGTCAAGTTTTTACTGACATTTTTTTGGTTTTCCAAGCTTATGGCACTTTTAAACTATTTGTCTGTTTCCAGCATAAGTCTCGTAGTGCAACGCCGGACACCTTTAGAGATTCGGCAAAAACATTCTCGGATATTGCTATATATGCATCGGTTTCAAATTGTGTCTTCGTTCAAATAGTTGGGTTGCCCGGCTCATGTGCTTGCCTCCTACGTTCTGCTTTGTTCGGCTAGATGTGCAAAAGGAGAACCACTACGATTGTGCTTCCAGCTCGCATGGTTAAGCACCTCAGTGGAGAAAGCCGAAAACTGACTGACGCACTAAGCGTAAACTGGTCAGCGATCCGATGACTATGTTAAATGACGGGCCATTCATAACATTGGCCGAAGTGTTTACGGCTTGACCTCGGCTGTCGGTGAACACTAACCGGGGGCTTGTAGCCAGCTTCCCCAGTTTAAAGCTCCTATGACTAAGTGAAAGTTATAAAGCCCGTATATCTGATTGCCTCGTTTCCGATAACACAACCGCCTTCGGGCACCGAGACGTCGGCTAAGGGTTGTCTTGTTATTGCGGAGACACCCTGCGTAGTATCTACAAAGGGGTAGAAGCTGACGATGGGCCACTTTCAACTGATAAACGTTCGCAACAGAGTCAAAATAAACATATCATCGTCATTTATATTTAATATTCAAGGGCTAACTTCCGTAATCATCATTATAAATCCATAAATATGCATCAATTTGACTTAAGATTTTTGCCAAGCTGGGTTCCTGGCTCCTCTGCTTACCCATACGTTCCTGATTGTTCGGCTAGGCGGTAAAGGGAGCACCTCTGTGATTGTTACTACCAGGTCATCCGAGTTAGTACCTCAGACTGGGTGAAGCCGAAAGCTAGCGATCTTAAAGGATCACATTGGTCAGCCACGACGGAAGTGAAAATTTTGGTTCATTATTACCATAGAGTTCGGGAACTTTCCCTGAACTAAATCCTCAATATTTTCCTCCCACATTGATCGGGGGTGAGGTTTCATGATCATGATAAGCATGATGACCCAAAGAAAGGAACCGATAGCAGGACTATTTTCCTTGGAAGATGTTTCTTAATATAACACATCTCTCCGCGTACCTTTGTTTATCAAACCGTATGATCGGATTGCCTTGTTTATGGTACATCTTAGCTCTCATGAAGGCTTTATTAAGAAGGACAAACACTCCTCGGTTGCTGGCCGAGGAGGTGGAAGCCGATGGTCGGTCAACAAAGTTTTGCACAATACGGATCCGAGCATTAATGATGTAAAATACTTGGATACATAGGATCATAAATTGCGAGTAAAGTCGATTTATTGTAGCTCGTCTTTTAAATACCAAGCGAGCAACTTACATAAAGCTCTCCTAAATCCCAAGTGCCATCGATTTCCTATCTATTAAGCCCCTTGGGGCCAACCTTGGCGAGCCCAACTTTCGCTCGCTCTAACTCCTTTAAGAGATATTTATTCTCTTTTTGAGAAGTTTGTGTTAAACACAACAAAAAAAATTCACACGGATATCGATCCTTAATTCAGCCACCCGTGCCCACATTAAGGCTCGGGGGCTACTAGGCTTCGTGCTCATTATTTATAAATATTAAGGGGCACATTGATCCCCTGATCTGGTGTTGCCACCCGACCAGTGTCTCGGGGCCTACTCGCTGCCTGTTCAGTGCAGAAAATTCAAAGTGCTTAGTGTTCGGCTTGACCAAACTATGGGCACACGTGTCTTAGGACAACAATAGGTACCATCTGGACATATCTGGCCTCAAGCTGATATATTGCGGCAAATTTTCAAAACCCTCTCTCAAGGGCCCGTTTGCCGATCACTATTATCTCTAATATATTGCACTGCGTTTCTATTCCTACGTATGCTGCCGAGCTAGGAGTTGATCCTCAGGCCGATTTTGCAAATTGACCTAAGTCTCAGGGGCTACCAGGATCAACAGTTTTATGTTTTCCTTCAGGTGCACCTCGGGTTTAGACCGACACACACCTTGAGAGCTACTGGATATACATATACTGGCTATATATCTCGCCAGAGAGTAAATTGCACCAATCAAAAATATTCACAAAAATCAGGCCGCGGTCGGGGTGGTGCACCACCTCGGAAGCAGTCCGGCATAAAGCTCGGGCGCTAGTGGCTAACTCCATAGAGGGCATTTTTGGCATTAAGCTCGGCTGAATTCGTTCAATCTTTTAAAGGACCGAGGTAGTTTACGACACCTCGGATGCTGACCATCGTTGGAGCTCGAAAGTGGTCCGACATAAACCCAGATTCGAATGACTCGTTCCATAGTGAACTTCTCAGCGTTAAACTCGGATAACCTCCTTCAAACTTTTTCAAGCCAAGGTGATTTACAGCTCATTGGAACTTTTTATGCAATTTATTGCAGTCCTTTTTTGGTTGGCGAGGGCCAGGTGACGGTGTCCTGGACTAGGGGGTACTCACCACATCGTCTTCCGACCAGGTGCATCGGGCTGAGGGCCCCCATGGCGGTTCACTCATGGGCCTCTTCGGGCAGCCCATGCCGCATACAAGGAGTATTCCACAAGGCTTGGTGATCAAGACAAGGACTCCTCTTCACCAACGTATTCGGCTAGGACTCTTGTTATCCTAGGCCTTTGGTGTATTATATAAGCCAAGGCCAGGCTAGTCGATAGATCATTATGACAATCATACAAGCTAGACTTCTAGGGTTTAGCCATTACGATCTCGTGGTAGATCAACTCTTGTAATACTCATATTCATCAATATCAATCAAGCAGGACATAGGGTATTACCTCCATAGAGAGGGCCTGAACCTGGGTAAACATCGTGTCCCTTGTCTCCTATTACCATCGACCTTATACGCACTGTTTGGGACCCCCTACTCGAGATCCGCCGGTTTTGACACCGACACCAGGGTTAAAAATGTAAACGAAATTTTACATATTTCAATGGGGTCCGAACTATTTTTAATACCGAAATGTCGAGCCAGATTTAAAGTACTTTGAAGATATATTTAAATTAGGTTAAAGCCCAGTGAAATTGGAATCTGAAAGTGTGAAAAAATTCAAAAATTTGAAAGTAATTTCCAATTTGTTGTTTGTTTTTATATTTACAGCCCATTTCATATTACTTTCAAGATTTGTATAGCCGTCTTGAAAGAGTTGGAGCCCATTAGGGCACAGAAAAATAAGTAGGCCTGGATTGGGTATTCTTCAGAAAAAATAAACTGGGCTCATTTTCAGAAAGAAAAAATAGCCGGGCTGGTCATGTGGTGAACATAAAATATAAGCCTGGGCTAGACAGTCCACAACCCAGTTGAAACCGTGCTTCATCTCAACAATAACAAAAAAAATAGCTCGAGCAGCTACGTCCTAGGTTTTAGCCGATCTTGTGTTGTTCTCTTGTCTATTGACTATATATGCTGACAATGTCGTGGGTCCCAGATGTCAGGAAACCACTAGGAGGAAGCATTTTCTTTTATTATATGCTGACAATGGAGGATATAACAAAAAAAATGAGGAACTTCCTTGCGTACGACCATGGACATGGTGGGCCCCTACTCTCATCCTCTCCACGTACAGTCCTCTCCCAATTCTTCTCTTTTGTTGACCATGTTGACAATGCGAGAGGGTGGCGCCACGGCGAGCGCACCAAAACGCGCGGAGGACAACGGCGAGGCCTGCAACATTGGTGTTAACGATTTAGGAGACGATGGGGCGGCAATGCGTGTGCTGAGGCACAACCGGCCATGGGAGGCGGAAGCAGGCGGCCCCGTCGGCGCTGGTTTGGTTTTTGTGGCTGGAGGAAGACATGACTGAAGAAACACAACAGTCTATAAAAGTAGCAGGAGTACTTAACAACCTTAACTGAAACGAGCAGGGGCACTTAACAAGCATAGCCGAACCATACAAAGCATGCCTCGAATAGTGCTACTTTGCCTACAGTTAACCAAGGGTGAGGCCACCAAGCCCCAGGAGAAGTCCTGAGCGCCACCCCGCGCATCCACAACCTTCTCAAAGCGGCTTCATCTCGCAATGTGGTCAATAAACAGGATATTAGCATTAGAGCCATGGAAAATTATGAGCATAACCTTCTGTTCTATTCTCCAAGATGGACGGGCCTTCATTATTAGAGACCACCCATGAATAAGTATCTTTTCACCTCCATGGGGAAAGGAGTAGGTCAACATAAACATCATGTTGTGACCAAGCGCAAGTCTGACCTGACCATGGTCAAGCATCTGTATAGGAACAATAGAACTTGGCAGCTTCTGTTTCAAGAAGATCACAACTTTAAAACTGTGTATAAGCAAGAATGAACAACATATATAACAAAAAACAGCTCGTACCATAAGTTTCTCGACATAGTTGGACCTGTTCAACGTGTGCAGCAGTGGCACACATATCCCATGTGGCCTTCCACCATTGAAACACCCCACAAGGACCTCAAGACGATCAATAAAGTGTAGGAATTTGTGGATGTCGTCCCAGTCAACTTCGGTGCCATGAGTAATAGTCGAGTTCTTATAGAATAACAAACGAGTAGTGTGCCAACGCTTACCAAGAAGGTGGAGTTGTTGGATTTTGTAAGGACTTTGGTATATGCAGTGCGAACTGCAGCCCAGTATGCTGGTTCCATTGCACGGGCAGAAGCAGATGCAAGTGCAACTTCAAGTGTTGGTGCAGGTGCCGGAGCCATTGCTGGTGCCCGTGCCAGTGTAGCTGGTAGTGCCGCTACTGCTGCCAGAGATGGTCCTCCTTGTGGAGTCGGTGCCGGTGTTGACGCCTGATCCTCCGGTAGATCAGCCTGATCCGCTGACACGGTCGGTGCCCAATCCTCATGTGGATCAGACTGAGCTGCTGTCGCTATCAGTGCGAGAGTAGGTGCCGTCGGAGAAGGTGCTGGTGCTCGATCTGTTGCTGAAGGTGGTACCAATGTGCGAGACAGCAGTGATCGTCTCTGGTCTTCTATGATCAGCTTTCTAACTTCCTAGGCTCCACGACCTTGATCTAGTCTTTTTCTTCATTTCTTTTAAACGCGAGAAGGACTAATTGTGGCGTGTTTGTTCAACCAAACTGCAGTTCATCATAGGGCTTCAGACTGTACTCAGACAACAGACTGATCCAATTGTCTCCAGTAATATAAGTGATGGACAGTGCCTTCATTACTGACACAACATAAGAAGTGAAACCTATAAAAATAACCATCATAGAACAAACCAAATGGTTTACTCTGTGAAGAATGTCACATTGCAAAACCTGCATCGTAAAATTGCAGCAAAAGTAAGAAAACATGACATTAAATCAATAAGATTTAAATAGTAAATCAATAAGATTTACTTGATGTGACATGAGTGAATCCTTACCAGAAAATCACTATGTTCAAGTTCTAAACAGAAGATTGATCGTCCAATTACGCGTGGCATGCAGGGCCCCCGCTTACTCCCACAAGCATGGCAGTGCAAAGGTCATGACAAATCGTATGGACCGAACATCCACAGAACTGGAAATCCTGGTGGGTGCGATAAACCCTGCAGTGCATATAGATATTGGAGTGTAACCATAATTGATAAACCATCCTCACAAAAAAGATGATATGGATACTTCAAAATATACAGACTGAATTGAGTGGACAAACATTAACACGGAGTCTTCTCAGGACTCACAACACAACAAAATTAGCAGTACTAAACAATACAGGGTTCACACACACAAATCAAGTACTGAACAATACTACTTACTACAAACAAGAAGAGTTGCACTAATTAAACTCTGCAACCTATTTCTTGCCACCGACCTACGGGATGTACCCCGCATTACTAACTTGGCCATGGACTTCGTGATAGATGTCTACCAGCACCATCACCATCTCGTCAACCTTAGAGAACCTAACAAAGAGTGTTCTTTCCACTCATAAACATGACGATGAAGATAGTCTGCATCAGATTTGTCGGAAAGCTTTACAAGAACCACACCCTTTGTAATCGAAGGCACAACCAAGAAATTGTTGTCGTGAAGTACACCCTCGAGAACACGCTTGATAACAATGCTACAGGAAAACACTAGTTCACGACATGATTCTGCATCTATTACTATTACTCCACACATCGACCGACTCCTGCCTACATCTAGAGTATTAAGTTCATGAAGAACAGAGTAATGCATTAAGTAAGATGACATAATGTAGAGGAATTAACTCAAGCAATATGATGAAAACCCCATCTTTTTATCCTTGATTGCAACAATACAATACGTGCCTTGCTGCCCCTACTGTCACTGGGAAAGGACACCGCAAGATTGAATCCAAAGCTAAGCACTTCTCCCATTGCAAGGAAAACCAATCTAGTTTGCCAAACCAAACCAATAGTTTGAAGAGAATTACAAAGATATAAAATCATGTATAAAAGAATTTAGAGAAGATTTAAATAATATTCTTAGATAAGCTGATCATAAATCAACAATTCATCGGATCTCGGCAAACACACCGCAAAAAAGTATTACATCGAATAGACCTCCAAGAACATTGATGAGAGAATCAAAGATAGAGAATAAGCCATCACAAGGGCAATAGAGTTGATGTACAAGCACTCTGTGATCGAATCCCCCTCCAAAAGGGTGCGGGAAAGGTCCCTAGATGGGATCTCACGGGTACAGAAGGTTGCGGCGGTGGAAAAGTGTTTTCATGGATGCCTCTGGTGGTTTGGGGATATATGGGTATATATAGGCGAAAGAATTAGGTCAGGAAGTGCACGAGGGGCCCACAAGGGTGGGGACATGCCCTACCTACTATGCACGCCCTCCGTCGTTGTGGCCGCCTCGTGGCTCCTCCGACTTCATCTCCAAGTCTCCTGGTTGTCTTCTGGTCCAACAAAAATCATCGTGAAGATTTTATTCTATTTGGAATCTGTTTGCCTTTTCTACGAAACTCAAAAACAAGGAAAAAACAAGAACTGGCACTGGGCTCTAGGTTAATAGGTTAGTCCCCAAAATAATATAAAATAGCATATTAATGCATAATAAACATCCAAAATAGATAATATAGTAGCGTGGAACAATCAAAAATCATAGATACGTTGGAGATGTATCAAGCATCCCCAAGCTTAATTCCAGCTCATCCCCGAGTAGGTAAATCATAAAAATAGAATTTTTGATGTGGAAAGCTACGTAACATATTTATTCATGTAATTTTCTTTATTGTGGCATGAATGTTCAGATCCGTAAGATTCAAAACAAAAGTTTAATATTGACATAAAAACAATAATACTTCAAGCATACTAACAAGGCAATTATGTCTTCTCAAAATAACATGGCCAAAGAAAGCATATCCCTACAAAATCACATAGTCTGGCTATGCTACATCTTCATCACACAAAATATTCAAATCACGCACCACCCCGATGACAAGTGCTACCTTTTGAGCATGCGTTGGTTTTCCCTTGAAGAGGAAAGGGTGATGCAGCAAAGTAGCGTAAGTATTACCCTCAGTTTTTGAGAACCAAGGCATGAATCCAGAAGGAGACTACATGCAAGTCGCCTAGTACCTGCACAAACAATCAAGAACCTCACAACCAACGCGATAAAGGGGTTTTCAATCCCTTCACGGTCACTTATGAAAGTGAGATCTGATAAAGATAATAAGATAAATATTTTTGGTATTTTTGTTGTATAGATTGAAAAGTAAAGATTGCAAAATAAAATAAATAGTAAACTAGAATTGTGGATCAGAAACTTATATGATATAAAATAGACCCGGGGGCCATAGGTTTCACTAGTGGCTTCTCTCATGATAGCAAGTATTACGGTGGGTGAACAAATTACTGCCGAGCAATTGATAGAAAAGCGCAAAGTTATGAGAATATCTAGGCATGATTTTGAAATATAGGCATCATGTCCATGTTAAGTAGACCGAAATGATTCTGCATCTACTACCATTACTCCACACATCGACCTCTATCTAGCATGCATCTAGAGTATTAAGTTCATAAGAACAGAGTAATGCATTAGGCAAGATGACATGATGTAGAGGGATAAACTCAAGAAATATGATATAAACCCCATCTTTTTATCCTCGATGGCAAAAATTCAATAAGTGCCTTGCTGCCCCTACTGTCACTGGGAAAGGACACCGCAAGATTGAAACCAAAGCTAAGCACTTCTCCCATTGCAAGAAAGATCAATCTAGTATGCCAAACTAAACCGATAATTCGAAGAGACTTGCAAAGATATCAAATCATGCATATAAGAATTCAGAGAAGAACAAAATATTGTTCATAGATAAACTTGATCATAAATCCACAATTCATCGGATATCGGCAAACACACCGCAAAAGAATATTACATCAAATAGATCTCCAAGAACATCGAGGAGAACTTCATATTGAAGATCACAAAGATAGAAGAAGCCATCTAGCTAATAACTATGGACCCGAAGGTCTGTGGTAAACTACTCACACATCAACGTAGAGGCTATGGTGTTGATGTAGAAACACTCCGTGATCGATTCCCCCTCCGGCAGATCACCAGAAAAGGCCCCCAGATGGGATCTCACAGGTACAGAAGGTTGCGGCGCTGGAAAACTGGTTTCGTGGCTCTCCTGGATGTTTTTAGGGTATAAGAGTATATATAGGCGAAAGAAGTACATCGATGGAGCTACAAGGGCCCCACGAGGGTGGGGGCGCGCCTACCCCCCTGGACGCGCCCTCCTACCTCGTGGCTGCCTCGTTGCGGCTCTGACTTCCACTACAAGTCTCCTGGATTGCATTGGTTCCAAGAAAGATCCTCGCGAAGGTTTCGTTCCGTTTGGATTCCGTTTGATATTCCTTTTCTGCGAAACACTGAAATACGCAAAAAAACAGAAATTGGCACTGGGCCTCCGGTTAATAGGTTAGTCCCAAAAATAATAAAAAAGTGCATATTAAATCCCACTAAACATCCAAAACAAATAATATAATAGCATGGAACAATCAAAAATTATAGATAGGTTGGAGACGTATCAGCATCCCCAAGCTTAATTCCTGCTCATCCTCGAGTAGGTAAATGATAAAAAATAGAATTTTTGTTGTGGAATGCTTCCTAACATAATTCCCAATGTAATTTTCTTTATTGTGGCATGAATATTCATATCTGAAATATTCAAGACAAAAGTTTAATATTGACATAATAATATTAATACTTAAAGCATACTAACCAAGCAATTATGTCTTCTCAAAATTACATAGCCAAAGAAAGCTCATCCCTACAAAATCATATAGTTTGCCCATGCTTTATTTTTGTCGCACAAAATGCTCCTATTATGCACAACCCTGATGATAAGCCAAGCAATTGATTCATACTTTAGTATTCTCAAACCTTTTTAACTTTCACGCAATACATGAGCACGAGCCATGGACATAGCACTATAGGTGGAACAGAATATGATGATGGAGGTTGTGTGGAGAAGACAAAAAGGGAGAAAGTCTCACATCGACGCGGCTAATCAACGGGCTATGGAGATGCCCATCAATTGATGTCAATGCGAGGAGTAGGGATTGCCATGCAATGGATGCACTAGAGCTATAAATGTATGAAAGCTCAACAAAATAAACTAAGTGTGTGCATCCAACTTGCTTTCTCACGAAGACCTAGGGCATTTTGAGGAAGCCCATTGTTGGAATATATAAGCCAAGTTCTATAATGAAAATTCCCACTAGTATATGAAAGTGACAAAATAAGAGACTCTCTATCATGAAGATCATGGTGCTACTTTGAAGCACGAGTTTGGAAAAAGGATAGTAACATTGTCCCATCTCTCTTTTTCTCTCATTTATATTTCTTTTGGGCCATCTCCTTTTTTATTTGGCCTTTCTCTTTTTTTCCTCACATGGGAAAATGCTCTAATAATGATGATCATCACACTTCTATTTATTTACAACTCAAATATTACAAATCGATACTAGAACAAAATATGACTCTATATGAATGCCACAAGTGGTGTACCGGGATGTGCAATGATTCAAGAGTGACATGTATAAAAAATTATGAGCGGTGGCTTTGCCACAAATACGGTGTCAACTACATGATCATGCAAGGCAATATGACAATGATGAAGCATGTCATGATAAATAGAACGGTGGAAAGTCGCATGGCAATATATCTCGGAATGGCTATGGAAATGCCATAATAGGTAGATATGGTGGCTGTTTTGAGGAAGATATAAGGGGGCTTATGTGTGATAGAGCATATCATATCACGGGGTTTGGATGCACCGGCGAAGTTTGCACCAACTCTCGAGGTGAGAAAGGGCAATGCACGGTAACGAAGAGGCTAGCAATGATGGAAGGGTGAGAGTGCGTATAATCCATGGACTCAACATTAGTCATATATAACTCACATACTTATTGCAAAAATCTACAAGTAATCAAAAACCAAGCACTACTCGCATGCTCCTAGGGGGATAAATTGGTAGGAAAAGAACATCGCTCATCCCTGACCACCACTCATAAGGAGGACAAACAAAGAAACACCTCATGCTTCAAATTTGTTACACAACAGTTACCATACGTGCATGCTACGGGACTTGCAAACCTCAACACAAGTATTTCTCAAATTCACAAATACTCAACTAGCATGGCTCTAATATCACCATCTTCATATCTCAAACAATCATCAAGTATCAAACTTCTCATAGTATTTAATGCACTCTATATGAAAGTTTTTATTATACCCATCTTGGATGCCTATCATATTAGGATTAATTTCATAACCAAAGAAAATTACCATGATGTTCTAAAAGACTCTCAAAATAATATAAGTGAAGCATGAGAGATCAATAATTTCTATAAAATAAAACCACCATCGTGCTCTAAAAAGATATAAGTGAAGTACTAGAGCAAAATTATCTAGCTCAGAAGATATAAGTGAAGCACATAGAGTATTCTAATAAATTCCGATTCGTGTGTGTCTCTCCCAAAAGGTGTGTACAACAAAGATGATTGTGGTAAACTAAAAAGCAAAGACTCAAATCATACAAGACGCTCCATGCAAAACACATATCCTGTGGTGCATAAAAATATAGCCTCAAGTAAAGTTACCGGTAGATAAGAGGGGATGCCTTCCGGGGCATCCCCAAGCTTAGGCTCTTGACACTCCTTGTTCCAAAATCCATCAAATCTTTACCCAAAAACTTGAAAACTTCACAACACAAAACTCAACAGAAAATCTCATGAGCTCCGTTAGTATAAGAAAACAAACCACCACTTTAATGTACTGTAATGAACTCATTCTTTATTTATATTGGTGTTAAACCTACTGTATTCCAACTACTCTATGGTTCATACCCCCCAATACTAAGCATAGATTCATCAAAATAAGCAAACAACACACGAAAAACAGAATCTGTCAAAAACAGAACAGTCTGTAGCAATCTGGAGGTTTCGTATACTTATGTAACTCAAAAATTTCTGAAAAATTGGAACGACCTAAATAATTTTTATATTGATCCACTGCAGTTGGAATTGGTATTTTATCGCTCTCTGGTAGAAAATGAAAATTATTCTCGTGAGCGCATACTTCCTGTTTTTTCAGCAAGATCAAACAACAATCACCCAAGAAGATCCTAAAGGTTTTACTTGGCACAAACACTAATTAAAACATAAAAAACACAATCATAACAGAGGATATATTTATTTATTACTAAACACGAACAAAAAGCAAGGAACAAAAATAAAATTGGGTTGCCTCCCAACAAGCGATATCGTTTAACGCCCCTAGCTAGGCATAAAAGCAAGAATAGATCTAGGTATTGTCATCTTTGGTATGAAATTCTTCAATTGAACACTTATAACCCGTAGGAGGTTCTTTGTTTTTGCAAATGATCAAACTCCTAGGTCAGAAATCAAGAAATTCATTTGTAGGTTCCTTAATGATATCTAAAAAGTTGGGGTGAACACTTATTGATTTGAGATCTTCATTTTTCTTACTAGAAGATTCGCCCTTATTTTTAGGAACATAGATAAATTTGGCAACTTTGGTAGGAGGAGGATTTGAGGTGTTTTAACGGCAGAGAAAGCGGACCCCGAGTTGGTAATAATATCTTCGAGTTTATCAATTCTAGTGGAATCTTGATCTATCTTTTCATTGACTATGGGTTCATTTTCCCTAAGATTTTTTAGAGTAACTCCTACCTTAGATCCATATTGAGTAATTTCGTTGTAGATCTTTTTATCCAAATCTTCAATTAACTCTACAGTGGCAATTTTATTTTCAATAATATAAAGCCTTTGCATCACATGTTCCAAAGTTGGAATAGTTCCATTAACCAAAAGAGGTGGTGGGCCTAACAAATCTATCATAGCATTATAAGAATCAAAAGTATTGCTTCCCAAGAAATTCCCTCCGTTGATGGTGTCAAGAACATATCTATACCAAGGAGTGATGCCTACGTAAAAATTGCGAAGAAGAACAGAAGTAGATTGCTTTTTAATATATCTATTCTGAGCATTGCAAATTCTATACCAAGCATCTTTTAGGTTTTCTCCATCCCTTCGTTTAAAATTAAGAACTTCATTATCAGGAGTGTTAACAATGATAGGAACTAGCCATGAGGGCAAATAGGCACACAAGAGGCAAATGAAAGTAGGCGAATGGAAAAGGGGCGAATAAAACGGCAAAGGGGAAGTGGGGGGAGGAAAATGAGAGAAAATGACAAATAATGTAATGCGAGGGATAAGATTTTGTGATGGGTACTTGGTATGTCTTGACTTGAGCATAAATCTCCCTGGCAAAGGCGCCAGAAATCCTTCTTGCTACCTCTTGAGCATGCGTTGGTTTTCCCTTGAAGAGCAAATGGTGATGCAGCAAAGTAGCGTAAGTATTTCCCTCAGTTTTTGAGAACCAAGGTATCAATATCAATCCAGTAGGAGACTACACGCAAGTCGCCTAGTACCTGCACAAACAATCAATAACCTCGCAACCAACGCGATAAAGGGGTTGTCAATCCCTTCACGGTCACTTATGAAAGTGAGATCTGAAAAAGGTAATAATATAAATATTTTTGGTATTTTTGTTGTATAGATTGAAAAGTAAAGATTGCAAAATAAAACAAATAGTAAACTAGAATTGTAGATCAGAAACTTATAGGATATAAAATAGACCTGGGGGCCGTAGGTTTCACTAGTGGATTCTCTCATGATAGCAAGTATTACGGTGGGTGAACAAATTACTGTCGAGCAATTGATAGAAAAGTGCATAGTTATGAGAATATCTAGGCATGATTATGAAATATAGGCATCACGTCTATGTTAAGTAGACCAAAATGATTCTGCATCTACTACTATTACTCCACACATCGACCGCTATCCAGCATGCATCTAGAGTATTAAGTTCATAAGAACAGAGTAATGCTTTAGGCAGGAAGACATGATGTAGAGGGATAAACTCAAGCAATATGATATAAACCCCATCTTTTTATCCTCGATGGCAACAATACAATACGTGCCTTGCTGCCCCTACTGTCACTGGGAAAGGACACCGCAAGATTGAACCCAAAGCTAAGCACTTCTCCCATTGTAAGAAAGATCAATCTAGTAGGCCAAACTAAACCGATAATTCAAAGAGACTTGCAAAGATATCAAATCATGCATACAAGAATTCAGACAAGAACAAAATATTGTTCATAGATAAACTTGATCATAAATCTACAATTCATCGGATCTCGGCAAACACACCGCAAAAGAATATTACATCGAATAGATCTCCAAGAACATCGAGGATAACTTTGTATTGAAGATCAAAGAGAGATAAGAAGCCATCTAGCTAGTAACTGTGGACCCGAAGGTCTGTGGTAAACTACTCACACATCATCGGAGAGGCTACATTGTTGATGTAGAAGCCCTACGTGATCGAATCCCCCTCCGGCAGATTGCTAGAAAAGGCCCCCGGATGGGATCTCATAGGTACAGAAGGTTGTGGCGGTGGAAAAGTGGTTTCGTGGCTCTCCTAGATGTTTTTAGGGTATAAGAGTATATATAGGCGAAAGAAGTACGTCGGTGGAGCTGCAAGGGGCACACGAGGGTAGGGGGCACGCCTACCCCCTGGGCGCGCCCTCCTACCTCGTGTCCTCCTTGTTGCATCTCTAACTTCCACTCCAAGTGTCCTGGATTGCGTTTGTTCCAAGAAAGATCCTGGCGAAGGTTTCGTTCCGTTTGGATTTCGTTTGATATTCCTTTTCTACGAAACACTGAAATAGGCAAAAAAACAGAAACTGGCACTGGGCCTCCGGTTAATAGGTTAGTCCCTAAAATAATATAAAAGTACATATTAAATCCCATTAAACATCCAAAACAGATAATATAATAGCATGGAACAATAAAAAATTATAGATACGTTGGAAACGTGTCAACAAGCCAAGCAATTGTTTCATGCTTTGACGTTCTCAAACTTTTTCAACTTTCACGCAATACATGAGCGTGGCCCCATGGACATAGCACTATAGGTGGAATAGAAGGTGGTTGTGGAGAAGACAAAAAGAGGGAGATAGTCTCACATCAACTAGGCGTATCAACGGGCTATGGATATGCCCATCAATAGATATCAATGTGAGTGAGTAGGGATTGCCATGCAACGGATGCACTAGAGCTATAAGTTTATGAAAGCTCAAAAAGAAACAAAGTGGGTGTGCATCCAACTTGCTTTCTCATGAAGACCTAGGGCATTTGAGGAAGCCATCGTTGGAATATACAAGCCAAGTTCTATAACGAAAATTTCCCACTAGTATATGAAAGTGATAACATAGGAGACTCTCTATGATGAAGATCATGGTGCTACTTTGAAGCACAAGTGTGGAAAAGGATAGTAACATTGGCCCTTCTCTCTCTCTCTCTCTCTCTCTCTCTCTCTCTTTTCTTTTCTTGGGCATTCTCCTTTTTTGGCCTTCTCTCTCTTTTTATTTCCTCACATGGGACAATGCTCTAATAATGAAGATCATCACACTTTTATTTACTTACAACTCAAACATTACAACTCGATACTAGAACAAAATATGGCTCAATATTATTGCCTCCGGCGGTGTACCGGGATGTGCAACGACTCAAGAGAAACATGTATAAAAAATGATAAAAGGTGGCTTTGCCACAAATACGATGTCAACTACATGACGATGCAAAGCAATATGACGATGTTGGAATGTGTCATAATAAATGCAACGGTGGAAATTTGCTTGGCAATATATCTCGGAATGGCTATGGAAATGCCATAATAGGTTGGTATGGTGGCTGTTTTGAGGAAGGTATATGGTGTGTTTAAGGTACCGGCGAAAGTTGCGCGACACTAGAGAGGCTAGCAATGGTGGAAGGGTGAGAGTGCGTATAATCCATGGACTCAACATTAGTCACAAAGAACTCACATACTTATTGCCAAAATCTATTAGTCATCGAAACAAACTACTATGTGCATGCTCCTAGGGGATAGATTGGTAGGAAAAGACCATCACTCGTCCCCGACTGCCACTCTTAAGGAAGACAATCAAGAAATATCTCATGCTCGAAATTCATTACATAACGGTTGACCATACGTGCATGCTACGAGATTCACAAACCTTAACACAAGTATTTCTCAAATTCACAACTACTCACTAGCATGAGTCTAATATCACCATAATTATATCTCAAAACAATCATAGGGAATCAAACTTCTCATAGTATTCAATGCACTTTACATGAAAGTCTTTATTATATCCCTCTTGGATGCCTATCATATTAGGACTAAATTTATAACCAAAGCAAATTACCATGCTATTTAAAGACTTTCCAAATAATATAAGTGAAGCATGTTAGTTCAACAATTTCAATAAAATAAAACCACCATTGTGCTATAAAAAGATATAAGTGAAGCACTAGAGCAAAATTGCCTAGCTCAAAAGATATAAGTGAAGCACATAGATGTCACAGCCCTAGAATTTGCTTGTCATTAGTTGCATTAAGGCATTCATGTCAGCATGTTTAAATTTCTCAGAAAGTTGAAATGGGGATGACAAACCCTAGCACAAAAAAAAATTAAATCAAATAGGGTCAGCCATAAGCCTTTTCAATAAACCCAAAATGCCTTTAAAAATGTTCATAATTTTTAGAAAAAGGTTAAAACCTCTGACAAAAATTATGCAAATGTTTCAAGGTCATTAATGGATTTTTGAACTAAATCATATTATATTTGAATTTGGGCATTTAAACACTATAAATAATTTAAGTGCTCAAATAATGCTGAATTTAAATGTGGCCACTGGAATAATCCATAGAGTGTCCACAAATTATTGCAGCATTTTACAAAACGACAGTAAGTGGTGGGAGCGTGTGTGAAGAAGTACACCCCTGCAGGGTTATCATTATCTATTCGAATAGCCGGATCCCTCGGATATGGAAACTTGGACCCCTTGCATAGTTCATAGACAAGTGAAAGTGGAGACTCTAAAACTCGCAAGATAAGTGTGAGTGCTATGGATGGCCTTCTCGTAGGGAGACGGGAGCGGATCCATAGTGGTGTATTAAATGGTGAATATGTGGACTCGTGTGCGCCACCACAAAAGAGTTGCTTGCAGTCGTAGTTCAGGTCAGCCACTGAGTCAAAGCTGGCTTGCTGCAGTTAAACTCCACCACCCCTCTTTGTTGATACCGATGCATATGTAGCTAGTTCTGATGTAAGTCTTGCTGAGTATTTTTGTACTCACGTTTGCTTAATTTATGTTTTGCAGAGAGACTTCAGTCTCGCTAGTAGTTTTGCATGGACTTCGACGTTTAGCTTGATACCTCAGCTACGATCTTGTGCCCTCGGCAGGATCTGGTAGTTAGTCAGGCTTCTTAGCCTTCTTCATTTGTAGTTGTCTGTACTCAGACAAGTTAAGCTTCCACATGTGCTTGTTGTTTGTATGCTCTGTATGTTGGGGTCATGAGACCCATGCTTGTAATACTTGGCTCCTCGGAGCCTAATGAATAAATACTTGAGTCATAGAGTTATGTTGTGATGCCATGTTGTATTTACACATATCGAGCATATTGTGTGTATGATTGAAATGCTTGGTATGTGTGGGATCCGACAACCTAGTTGTTTATCCTTGGTAGCCTCTCTTATGGGGAAACATAGTCTTGTGCTTCCATGAGCCATAGTAGTCCGCTACAGCCCGGTTCACCGCAGTCCTGCTAGCCCAGCACTACTGCTCCAGAACACTTGACTGGCCGGCATGTGATTCACTTCGTTCTTGTGTCTGTCCCTTCAGGGAAATGTCACGCGGTGACATCCGGAGTCCTGCCTAGCCTGCTACAGCTCGGTTCACCGGAGTCCTATTAGCCCAGTGCTACAGCCCGGATTCACAAGCTGCTGACCGACATGCTCGATGTGATTCATGTATGCCTGTCCCCATAGGTTGGTGCCACTTTGGGTTCACGACTAGCCATGTCGGCCCGAGTTCTCTGTCATATGGATGCTAGCGACATTATCATATATGTGAGCCAAAAGGCGCAAACGGTCCCGGGCCAGGTAAGGTGGCACCCGTGGGAATACCGTGCGTGAGGCCGCAAAGTGATATGAAGTGTTACATGCTAGATCAGTGTGACTTAGGATCGGGGTCCTGATAGTGTTGGTATCAGAGCCTGACTGCTTGTAGGATTACCAAGCCAAACTGGTCGAAGTTGAGTCTAGAAATGCTTTAGTTATATAAGGGAATTGATTGTGGAAGGGAACGTAAGGCTCTTTTTACTCCTTTACCTTATGCCCTCTGATCTGAGTCATCTCTTCTCATTCTACGCGGGTTAAGAAACTAGGCCTTCTCATCTATCTATCAGGATGATGTGTTACTAAACCATAGTTGCCTAGGATTGTTGAGTTCAAGCCCCAGTTTAATTCCTACTATCTTCTGTATGTTCGTAGTTGGTCTCTGTACCTCAATATTGTGATTCTGAGTGGCTATGCCACCATTTTTGTAGCATGTATCCAATCTTTTTGAGCATTTACAGCCTTTATGTTGTTCGAGTCATCCCAGGTTTCTAAATAGTTCGATGCATTTGCAAATTCCTTCCTCCCGTTCTCGATGTTTCTTTGGGTCAGATTAACCACACCAATAGCTGAGTTGAGCTACTCTATTGCCTCGACATATATGTTGGAGCTATTATTATGACCCTAGGTATTTTAGGGAGTCACCTAGTAATCTAGCCATGTTTTGTGTTCCCGGTGTGATAATTCTGGACACCATTCTCGAAAGCATCCCATGATGCCATTAGTAGTAGGTATTCTACTCCTGGGTTTTCGAACCCGTGATTCACCCTACTTCGCGTTGATAGTGTTGCTCGTACCTTTAGAATATTAGTAACCTTTGCGATAGCCCTCAAGGTCCGTGGTAATTCCTTCTTCCAAATACCATGAACCATCCTTGGCAGAAATTCGTTTGAATCAAAAGATCACAACCAGGGTGCTCTTGAGGAGTACTCCATTCATATTGTGATTCTGCCAGTTCTTCCTTTCTGCATGGGTTATCCGAAAGAAATATGTTGAACTCGTTCCACATTCTAATCTATGCATCCACAACTCAGAAAGTTATATGTTCCTTGAGTTGTCCCTCTTTAGTTGTTTTCTGACCTTCGTCTATCAATTCATAGTCAGGAGTATGTGTGCATTCGTGTTCATCGATGCCTAGTATTCTTGTGGTTCGTCAAGCTGTTCTATTTCAGAATGACTAGGAGGAACAAACTCCAGTACCTCATCCATATCCAGGATTGGGTCAAAGCAGTTGTATTCCGCAGATCAAAATGCAACCCAACTTTTTGTTTTGTTCTACCCTGAAGTATTTCCCACTTTATGTCAGGAGCGTCATGAGAATTGCACCTTCTCTTATGAATTCTTGATGCAGTGATACTTCTTGCCATCATTGTTCATTCCTCGGTTCCCGTGTTTTTGTAACCGGAATGCCGGCAAGTGAGTCATGATGTGTGAAATCAATACTCCTAGCAACTTCGTTGCTTGGTAGTTAATGGACAATATTCTCATTCTTAGCGTGTTCGTTATTGAATCATCATTCTAAGATAGATTGTGCTACCTAGTCCTTATTTCCTGGTGCACTCTTCGATCAAAGAGTTAGAATTTTGCCAAACCCTTGCTCTATTGATCATATCGTCTTGCCCTGAAAAGCAAGATTGATCTCGAGCTTAGTATCATATCGGTGGTTCGTGATGTTCCGATTATCTTCTCAGAAGTATTACCTGGTTGTCACCTGACCGCTATGTTGAGTTCGTGATCATGTTGGTTTTCCTCCAACCACCCATTCGCCAAGAATCTGTGTTGGATACCCCTGAGCTAGTTGGTTAAGCTTAACAACAACTTGGAGAGTTGGAAGATAAAAGCTTGTCCGACAACGCTCATCCCTAAAGGATATCTTTTCTGTGTGTGTGTGTTGAAGAAAGATGATATCTCCATTGATTGGTCCTCGTGATCAGTGGTTGGATCTATTGCCTTGTCAAAACTTTGACTTGAGTATGGGCTATCGTCAAGTCATATCAGAACCAACAATGTTCGTAATGTTGTCTTACTCGTGTTTGATCCCTCGAGCATACACCATTACATCTTTGGTCTAACCAATGTTAGCACTGTTCTCACATGATGGTGGAAGTCCAGTGATATGGAAATTCCGATGGGTCGCTGTTGAGCCCATCAGCAGCATTTTGTCTCCCCCATGATTCATGTTGAACGTCAACCTAGTGTTGGAAACTTCTAAAAGCATTATCTTCATGTCCCGTTCATGAAGCATATGTTGGATGAAAGAATCGACTTTCTCTGATTCATGTGCATTTGGTGCAAGTTGCCGCCGTGAGTTCGACAAAGATTGTTTTTGTTTCCTCTGGTACCATCCCAAGTCAGTCATCCATATGTGTGAAGTATTCTATGGTTTGTAGACTTGCAACCTTCAGCCCATATGTATTCCCTAGCACCCCAAGCCACTGATTGATTTGTTCAAGGAAAAGGAGTTGTTGTGCGAATCCTAGGTCATGCACAAGACTTCGTTACCTAGATGATGGTTCCCCACCTGAACTCGATAGTATTTTATCATAAGACTACTATATGGTCATGCTTGTCAGGGACAACGTGTTCACATGTGTTTAGCAAAACCAGCTCATATTTTGGAGCTTGCTATCTTAGTTCATTTCCCGAGAATCTCACAACATTATATCGTTAATTTGACTCGCAACTGTTCCTTCTCCATACATGCTGTCTGAAATATCCTGTTTCCAACCAGATCTGAATCTCAGGCAGATATGATGGTTGAAACGTCTTCCAAGAGCTATAATATTGGTCCCCCTGTAACCCGGTAAAGTGGATGTCGTGACTGCACACCCAGCCGGAAGACCTATTATTGTAGTATCTTGATTGAAGAAGTTGGCCACCTCCCCATAAGGATTTCGTAGGGTTTACTCCAATAATTGTTCCTTATGGATTTTGGTGCTCCTGAAGTCCTACCTTTTACTTGATGTCCTAGGTACCAAACCATTTCAATAAATGGGTTGCGCTAGCACATCAAGGAGAACATTAGAAGCGGAGTGCTAAATGTCTCTCGGTCGATTATCCAGATTTTGTCCCCTTGGCCTTGCTAAGGTGAAATCTGAGAAAGTGTTATCTTCCTTTGCATCCACATCCTCAACCAATATCCATCATGGTGGTGTGTTGTGTTGCCAGGATCCTTGTCACGGATATTGGTAAAACCTTGATGAATATGGAAATGCTCAAGTTCTTGAGAGCACGGGCAAGCACTAGGATTTATCATCGGCATTAATTGGGATCCTCTCTCAGTTTCGTCGATTATGCCATAACTATTCTAACGATGGAATCACTCTCTTCTGTTGAGTTTCTCCCAGTTACTAGAAACATTCCCAGCATTTGCATTTTGTTCCCAGCTTGCACCTCGGTAGTAGTTGTCCAGGATCATCTTCAAAAGTGGACTTACCATGGGTCCCATCCGTCTCCAATGATAAGCAAATCATCCATTGCGTTGTCTTCAACAAGGTAGTCCACATCATTCATCCTAGTCCGAGTATGCCATTTCTTTGAGCTCTTTCAAACGATCAATTGAAAATTGCTTCAAGTTGGTATGAAGAGTTTCAATAATCTATGGATCAAAAGTAATTCTTTTTGCTACTTAAGGGAATAGCTCTATGAGTCACCTTCTCTGACTTCCACTCCAAGTGTCCTGGATTGCGTTTGTTCCAAGAAAGATCCTGGCGAAGGTTTCGTTCCGTTTGGATTTCGTTTGATATTCCTTTTCTGCGAAACACTGAAATAGGCAAAAAACAGAAACTGGCACTGGGCCTCCGGTTAATAGGTCTGTCCCTAAAATAATATAAAAGTACATAGTAAATCCCATTAAACATCCAAAACAGATAATATAATAGCATGGAACAATAAAAAATTATAGATACGTTGGAGACGTATCAACAAGCCAAGCAATTGTTTCATGCTTTGACGTTCTCAAACTTTTTCAACTTTCACGCAATACATGAGCGTGGCCCCATGGACATAGCACTATAGGTGGAATAGAAGGTGGTTGTGGAGAAGACAAAAAGAGGGAGATAGTCTCACATCAACTAGGCGTATCAACGGGCTATGGATATGCCCATCAATAGATATCAATGTGAGTGAGTAGGGATTGCCATGCAACCGATGCACTAGAGCTATAAGTTTATGAAAGCTCAAAAAGAAACTAAGTGGGTGTGCATCCAACTTGCTTTCTCATGAAGACCTAGGGCATTTGAGGAAGCCATCGTTGGAATATACAAGCCAAGTTCTGTAATGAAAATTTCCCGCTAGTATATGAAAGTGATAACATAGGAGACTCTCTATCATGAAGATCATCGTGCTACTTTGAAGCACAAGTGTGGAAAAGGATAGTAACATTGGCCCTTCTCTTTCTCTCTCTCTCTCTCTCTCTCTCTTTCTTTTCTTCGGCCTTCTCATTTTTTGGCCTTCTCTCTCTTTTTATTTCCTCACATGGGACAATGCTCTAATAATGAAGATCATCACAGTTTTATTTACTTACAACTCAAACATTACAACTCGATGCTAGAACAAAATATGGCTCTATATGATTGCCTACGGCTGTGTACCGGGATGTTAAACGACTCAAGAGAAACATGTATAAAAAATGATAAAAGGTGGCTTTGCCACAAATATGATGGCAGCTACATGACGATGCAAAGCAATATGACAATGTTGGAATGTGTCATAATAAACGCAACGGTGGAAATTTGCTTGGCAATATATCTCGTAATGGCTATGGAAATGCCATAATAGGTTGGTATGGTGGCTATTTTGAGGAAGGTATATGGTGTGTTTAAGGTACCAGCGAAAGTTGCGTGGCACTAGAGAGGCTAGCAATGGTGGAAGGCTGAGAGTGCGTATAATCCATGGACTCAACTTTAGTCATAAAGAACTCACATACTTATTGCCAAAATCTATTAGTCATCGAAACAAACTACTATGTGCATGCTCTTAGGGGATAGATTGGTAGGAAAAGACCATCACTCGTCCCCGACTGCCACTCATAAGGAAGACAATCAAGAAATATCTCATGCTCCAACTTCATTACATAACAGTTGACCATACGTGCATGCTACGAGACTCACAAACCTTAACACAAGTATTTCTCAAATTCACAACTACTCACTAGCATGACTCTAATAGCACCATAATTATATCTCAAAACAATAATAAGGAATCAAACTTCTCATAGTATTCAATGCACTTTATATGAAAGTCTTTATTATATCCCTCTTGGATGCTTATGATATTAGGACTAAATTTATAACCAAAGCAAATTACCATCCTTTTTAAAGACTCTCCAAATAATATAAGTGAAGCATGAGAGTTCAACAATTTCAATAAAATAAAACCACCATCGTGCTCTAAAAAGATATAAGTGAAGCACTAGAGCAAAATTGCCTAGCTCAAAAGATATAAGTGAAGCACATAGATGTCACAGCCCTAGAATTTGCTTGTCATTAGTTGCATTAAGTCATTCATGTCAGCATGTTTAAATTTCTTAGAAAGTTGAAATGATGATGACAAACCATAGCACAAAAAAATTAAATCAAATAGGGTCATCCATAAGCCTTTTCAAGAAACCCAAAATGCCTTTAAAAATGTTCATCATTTTTAGAAAAAGGTTAAAACCTCTGACAAAAATGATGCACATGTTTCAAGGTCATTCATGGATTTTTGAACTAAATCATATTATATTTGAATTTGGGAATTTAAACACTATAAATAATTTAAATGCTCAAATAATGCTGAATTTAAATGTGGACCACTGGAATAATCCATAGAGTGTCTACAAATTATTGCAACATTTTACAAAATGCTTTAGTATTTTTACTAAAGCCAAAACAGCAGCAGAAAAATAGAAAACAGTAATTAAAATAGAAAACAGAGAAGGAGGGAGTACCTGTAACTTACCTAGCCCACGAGAGAAGCCAGCCCACCAGGCCCATGTGCCAATCATCCTCCTCCTAGCGCCAGAAGGACGCCGGGCGCGTGCCCGACGCGCGCCGTCCACCTCCACCTTGCCTGCCTGTCTCACTCTCTCCTGCGCTCATCCTCTCCTCTGCCGCCCTCTCTCTCCCGCGACCGAACGCTGGCGTTGCCGCCGCTCACTGCCGCCGCAGCCACCTACCTCCCCTCGCCCTACCGATGAGTCCAGAAGCTCCGCCGCGACGCCCTCGCTCTCCCCACCGAGCCACGCTTCGCTGGAGGCCCTGCATCGCCGCCATCGGGTCGTATTCAACCTCGGTACCCGCCGGACTCCATCGACGGATTCGCCGTCGCCAAGCCGTCCCCGAGCAAGCCGAGCCCCTCTTCGTGATTGCCGTGAGCTCCGCAACCGTTTCCCCCTCTCCCCGCGCTCGTCCGCGTCCTCTAACCACCATGGGCATCAGAGCCGATAGCTCCTCGCCGCCGGCCATGTCGCCACCGTGGCCACGGCCGTGCAAGCTTGCACCCGAGCTCACCACTGCATTCAGTACGTCCCCATGAGTCGAACACGGCCACCCCCACGTCCTGTTGTGCAACCTAGCATGTTTTCCGTCGAGGTCCGAACTCTGGCCGCCACAGACGTGCTCACCACCGTTGTTCCCGGCCACACCAGCTCCAACCAGTGGCACCACTAGATGTGGCGCACTCCCAGGAGTCGAGCAAGCCTAGCCGCGCATTGAACCATCGCCGGACGGTGATTTCCGAAGATCTCCGCCGCGGTTTGTGTCGCTGGCGGCTAAACGCCGGCAGGTCGACCCCTTTTACCGACGGGATTTGACCCCGTCTGACTAGGGTTTTGAACCCTCTCTCTCATTGACGTGTGGGCCCCCGGGCCACTAACTAAACTAGTATTAGTATTAGTTTGACACTAACTAACTTTAGTTAGTTAACTAACTACTGACCACTGGGTCCCACTGGTCACGTTTGACCTGGACCGTGTCTGTTGACCAGATGATGTCAGCATGATGCAAGGCTGACGTAGTAAATGTTGTTCTATATTTTAAATAAATCTAAATGATTTATTTATTTTCAAAAAATCCCCTAAACTTCCAAAAATCATAGATAATAATCTATAACTCAGAATGAAATAAATTATATATGAAAAATTATCAGAAAAATTCAAGGAATCTGTTTATGGCTTTTTCATGCATGTTAGAAAAACTTATGGCCCCTGTTTAGGCCAATTCATATAAATGGAATTTAAACTCTCACATATGGAGTTTGAATTTGAACCTAGGGTTCAAACCAACTCCATTTAACATGTTGCTAGTTGCATTAGCTCAAACCACATCATATTGACATGTCATGATCATGCATCATATTGTGCATTGCATTGATTGTGTTTCTTTCTCTGTTGCCGGTATTTGTCCCCTCTCGATAGACGTGGTTTCGACGCTGAGATCGATGACACCGATGAAGAACTATATTTCTTCAGGAGTGCCAGGCAAGCAAAAAACCCTTGTTCATTCCGATACAATCCCACTCTCTCACTCCTGCTCTTTTTTACTGCATTAGGACAACAACGATTCATCTGTTACTTGTTGCAGTAGTTGAACCCCTTATCCTCTGCATGACCTGTCATTGCCATAGTAAATAGATGAAACCCACTAGCATGAGTAGGAGTTGTTTGAGCCCTGATGTGCCTACTCATTCATTCTTGTTGGTCATGCCTGCTATTGCATAGAGTTGTGTTGGGTCTGATTCATCGGGGATGAATCGGAGGTGTGTGAACATGTCCTACTGTGTGTGAGCTAAGTGTGTGAACACGATTTGGTAAAGGTAGCGGTGAGAGGCCATGTCGGAGTACATGGTGGCTTGTCTCATTGCAACCGTCCTCAGGAACTGAGTTCTGTGTC
The DNA here is from genome assembly GCF_018294505.1 of Triticum aestivum. Taxonomy (NCBI): domain Eukaryota; kingdom Viridiplantae; phylum Streptophyta; class Magnoliopsida; order Poales; family Poaceae; genus Triticum; species Triticum aestivum. Next base: position 527,510,391 of record NC_057812.1, read on the forward strand.
TGTGATCCATGAACAGCTACTACCACTCATTGGGATCCTTAATTGACCCTCTCGGCTTCTTAATCACCCTAGTCCTCTGTCCAGGAGTTGCAACTAGTTTCTGGTGTTTGTAGGATATGTGTTGGCAGGCGTGCGTAGCGCTGACCCCAGGGGTGGGCTATGTTGCGGTAGATACACCGTGGCCGGGCATGTCGGGCGCCCATTTGGTGTCACGGAACCCTGTACACATCGTTCGGGGCCGTATGTGGAAACCTCGGCCGGACTCCCTGCGGATGGAACCTGGATAGGCGATCAACCTGGACTAGAGACTTCAGTGTTTAGGTAGGCCGTGGCCGACACCCTCGTTGGGCTTCTGCTTGAAGGTTGCCGAGTACATGTCGTGTAAACGACGGTAAGTGGTGGGAGCGTGTGTGAAGAAGTACACCCTTGCGGGGTTATCATTATCTATTCGAATGGCCGGATTCCTCGGATATGGAAACTTTGACCCCTTGCATAGTTCATAGACAAGTGAAAGTGGATACTCTAAAACTCGCAAGATAAGTGTGAGTGCTATGGATGACCTTCTCGTAGGGAGACGGGAGCGGATCCATAGTGGTGTACTGAATGGTGAATATGTGGACTCATGTGCGCCACCTCAAAAGAGTTGCTTGCAATCGTAGTTCAGGTCAGCCACTGAGTCAAAGCTGGCTTGCTACAGTTAAACTCCACCACCCCTCTTTGTTGATACCGATGCATATGTAGCTAGTTCTGATGTAAGTCTTGCTGAGTATTTTTGTACTCACGTTTGCTTAATTTATGTTTTGCAGAGAGACTTCAGTCTCGCTAGTAGTTTCGCCTGGACTTCGACGTTTAGCTTGATACCTCAGCTACGATCTTGTGCCCTCGGCAGGATCTGGTAGTTAGTCAGGCTTCTTAGCCTTCTTCATTTGTAGTTGTCTGTACTCAGACAAGTTAAGCTTCCGCATGTGCTTGTTGTTTGTATGCTCTGTATGTTGGGGTCAAGAGACCCATGCTTGTAATACTTGGCTCCTCGGAGCCTAATGAATAAATACCTGAATCGTAGAGTTATGTTGTGATGCCATGTTGTATTTACACATATCGAGCATATTGTGTGTATGATTTAAATGCTTGGTATGTGTGGGATCCGACAACCTAGTTGTTTATCCTTGGTAGCCTCTCTTATGGGGAAACGTAGTCTTGTGCTTCCATGAGCCATAGTAGTCCGCTACAGCCCGGTTCACCGGAGTCCTGCTAGCCCAGCACTACTGCTCTGGAACACTTGACTGGCCGGCATGTGATTCACTTCGTTCCTATGTCTGTCCCTTCGGGGAAATGTCACGCGGTGACATCCGGAGTCCTGCCTAGCCTGCTACAGCCCGGTTCACCAGAGTCCTGTTAGCCCAGTGCTACAGCCCGGATTCACACGCTGCTGACCGACATGCTCGATGTGATTCATGTATGCGTGTCCCCATAGGTTGGTGCCTCTTTGGGTTCACGACTAGCCATGTCGGCCCGGGTTCTCTGTCATATGGATGCTAGCGACATTATCATATACGTGAGCCAAAAGGCGCAAACGGTCCCGGGCCAGGTAAGGTGGCACCCGTGGGAATACCGTGCGTGAGGTCGCAAAGTGATATGAAGTGTTACATGCTAGATCGGTGTGACTTAGGATCGTGGTCCTGACAGCGTTGGTATCAGAGCCTGACTGCCTGTAGGATTACCAAGCCAAACTGGTCGAAGTGGAGTATAGAAATGCTTTAGTTATATAAGGGAATTGATTGTGGAAGGGAACGTAAGGCTCTTTTTACTCCTTTACCTTATGCCCTCTGATCTGAGTCATTCTCTTCTCATTCTACGCGGGTTAAGAAACTAGGCCTTCTCATCTATCTATCAGGATGACGTGTTACTAAACCGTAGTTGCCTAGGATTGTTGAGTTCAAGCCCCATTTCAGTTCCTACTATCTTCTGTATGTTCGTAGTTGGTCTCTGTACCTCGATATTGTGATTCTGAGTGGCTATGCCACCATTTTTGTAGCATGTCTCCAATCTTTTTGAGCATTTACAGCCGTTATGTTGTCCGAGTCATCCCAGGTTTCTAAATAGTTCGATGCATTTGCAAATTCCTTCCTCCCGTTCTCGATGTTCCTTTGGGTCAGATTAACCACACCAATAGCTGAGTTGAGCTACTCTATTGCCTCGACATATATGTTGGAGCTATTATTATGACCCTAGGTGTTTTAGGGAGTCACCTAGTAATCTAGCCATGTTTTGTGTTCCCGGTGTGATAATTCTGGCCACCATTCTCGAAAGCATCCCGTGATGCCATTAGTAGTAGGTATTCTACTCCTGGGTTTTCGAACCCGTGATTCACCCTACTTCGCGTTGATAGTGTTGCTCGTACCTTTAGAATATTAGTAACCTTTGCGATAGCCCTCGAGGTCCGTGGTAATTCCTTCTTCCAAATACCATGAACCATCCTTGGCAGAAATTCATTTGAATCAAAAGATCACAACCAGGGTGCTCTTGAGGAGTACTCCATTCATATTGTGATTCTGCCAGTTCTTCCTTTCTGCATGGGTTATCCGGAAGAAATATTTTGAACTCGTTCGACATTCTAATCTATGCATCCACAACTCAGAAAGTTATATGTTCCTTGAGTTGTCCCTCTTTAGTTGTTTTCTGACCTTCGTCTATCAATTGATAGTCAGGAGTATGTGTGCATTCATGTTCATCGATGCCTAGTATTCTTGTGGTTCGTCAAGCTGTTCTATTTCAGAATGACTAGGAGGAACAAACTCCAGTACCTCATCCATATCCAGGATTGGGTCAAAGCAGTTGTATTCCGCAGATCAAAATGCAACCCAGCTTTTGGTTCTGTTCTACCCTGAAGTATTACCCACTTTATGTCAGGAGCGTCATGAGAATTGCACCTTCTCTTATGAATTCTTGACGCAGTGATACTTCTTGCCATCATTGTTCATTCCTCGGTTCCCGTGTTTTTGTAACCAGAATGCCGGCAAGTGAGTCGTGATGTGTGAAATCAATACTCCTAGCAACTCCGTTGCTTGGTAGTTAATGGACAATATTCTCAGTCTTAGCATGTTGGTTATTGAATCATCATTCTAAGATAGATTGTGCTACCTAGTCCTTATTTCCTGGTGCACTCTTCGATCAAAGAGTTAGGATTTTGCCAAACCCTTGCTCTATTGATCATATCGACTTGCCCTGAAAAGCAAGATTGATCTCGAGCTTAGTATCATATCGGTGGTTCATGATGTTCCGATTATCTTCTCGGAAGTATTACCTGGTTGTCACCTGACCGCTATGTTGAGTTCGTGATCATGTTGGTTTTCCTCCAACCACCCATTCTCCAAGAATCTGTGTTGGATACCCCTGAGCTAGTTGGTTAAGTTTAACAACAACTTGGAGAGTTGGAAGATAAAAGCTTGTCCGACCACGCTCATCCCTAAGGGATATCTTTTCTGTGTGTGTGTTGAAGAAATATGATATCTCCATTGATTGGTCCTCGTGATCAGTGGTTGGATCTATTGCCTTGTCAAAACTTTGACTTGAGTATGGGCTATCGTCAAGTCATATCAGAACCAACAATGTTCGTAATGTTGTCTTACTCGTGTTTGATCCCTTGAGCATACACCATTACATCTTTGGTCTGACTAATGTTAGCACCGTGTTCACATGATGGTGGAAGTCCAGTGATATGGAAATTCCGATGGGTTGCTGTTTAGCCCATCAGCAGCATTTTGTCTCCCCCATGATTCATGTTGAATGTCAACCTAGTGTTGGAAACTTCTAAAAGCATTATCTTCATGTCCCGTTCATGAAGCATATGTTGGATGAAAGAATCGACTTTCTCTGATTCATGTGCATTTGGTGCAAGTTGCCGCCGTGAGTTCGACAAAGATTGTTTTTGTTTCCTCTGGTACCATCCCAAGTCAGTCATCCATATGTGTGAAGTATTCCATGGTTTGAAGACTTGTAACCTTCAGCCCATATGTATTCCCTAGCACCCCAAGCCACTGATTGATTTGTTCAAGGAAAAGGAGTTGTTGTGCAAATCCTAGGTCATGCACAAGACTTCGTTACCTAGATGATGGTTCCCCACCTGAACTCGATAGTATTTTATCATAAGACTACTATATGGTCATGCTTGTCAGGGACAGCGTGTTCACATGTGTTTAGCAAAACCAGCTCATGTTTTGGAGCTTGCTATCTTAGTTCATTTCCCGAGAATCTCGCAACATTATCTCGTTAATTTGACTCGCAACTGTTCCTTCTCCATACATGCTGTCTGAAATATCCTGTTTCCAACCAGATCTGAATCTCAGGTAGATATGATGGTTGAAACGTCTTCCAAGAGCTATAATATTGGTCCCCCTGTAACCCGGTAAAGTGGATGTCGTGACTGACACACCCAGCCAGAAGACCTATCATTGTAGTATCTTGATTTAAGAAGTTGGCCACCTCCTCATAAGGATTTAGTAGGGTTTACTCCAATAATTGTTCCTTATGGATTTTTGTGCTCCCGAAGTCTGACCTTTTACTTGATGTCCTAGGTACCAAACCATTTCAATAAATGGGTTGCGCAAGGACATCATGGAGAACATTAGAAGCGGAGTGCTAAATGTCTCTCGGTCGATTATCCAGATTTTGTCCCCTTGGCCACGCTAAGGTGAAATCTGAGAAAGTGTTATCTTCCTTTGCATCCACATCCTCCACCAATATCCATCATGGTGGTATGTTGTGTTGCCAGGATCCTTGTCACGGATATTGGTAAAACCTTGATGAATATGGAAATGCTCAAGTTCTTGAGAGCACGGGAAAGCGCTAGGATTTATCATCGGCATTAATTGGGATCCGCTCTCAGTTTCTTCGATTATGCCATAACTATTCTAACGATGGAATCACTCTCTTCTGTTGAGTTTCTCCCAGTTACTAGAAACATTCCCAGCATTTGCATTTTGTTCCCAGCTTGCACCTCAGTAGTAGTTGTCCAGGATCATCTTCAAAAGTGGACTTACCATGGGTCCCATCGGTCTCCAATGAGAAGCAAATCATCCATTGCGTTGTCTTCAAAAAGGTAGTCCACATCATTCATCCTAGTCCGAGTATGCCATTTCTTCGAGCTCTTTCATATGATCAATTGAAAATTGCTTTAAGTTGGTATGAAGAGTTTCAATGATCTATGGATCAATAGTAATTCTTTTTGCCACTTAAGGGAATAGCTCTATGAGTCACCTTCTCTGACTTCCACTCCAAGTGTCCTGGATTGCGTTTGTTCCAAGAAAGATCCTGGCGAAGGTTTCGTTCCGTTTGGATTTCGTTTGATATTCCTTTTCTGCGAAACACTGAAATAGGCAAAAAATAGAAACTGGCAATGGGCCTCCGGTTAATAGGTCTGTCCCTAAAATAATATAAAAGTACATATTAAATCCCATTAAACATCCAAAACAGATAATCTAATAGCATGGAACAATAAAAAATTATAGATACGTTGGAGACGTATCAACAAGCCAAGCAATTGTTTCATGCTTTGACGTTCTCAAACTTTTTCAACTTTCACGCAATACATGAGCGTGGCCCCATGGACATAGCACTATAGGTGGAATAGAAGGTGGTTGTGGAGAAGACAAAAAGAGGGAGATAGTCTCACATCAACTAGGCGTATCAACGGGCTATGGATATGCCCATCAATAAATATCAATGTGAGTGAGTAGGGATTGCCATGCAACGGATGCACTAGAGCTATAAGTTTATGAAAGCTCAAAAAGAAACTAAGTGGGTGTGCATCCAACTTGCTTTCTCATGAAGACCTAGGGCATTTGAGGAAGCCATCGTTGAAATATACAAGCCAAGTTCTATAATGAAAATTTCCCACTAGTATATGAAAGTGATAACATAGGAGACTCTCTATCATGAAGATCATGGTGCTACTTTGAAGCACAAGTGTGGAAAAGGATAGTAACATTGGCCCTTCTCTTTCTCTCTCTCTCTCTCTCTCTCTCTCTCTCTTTCTTTTCTTCGGCCTTCTCATTTTTTGGCCTTCTCTCTCTTTTTATTTCCTCACATGGGACAATGCTTTAATAATGAAGATCATCACACTTTTATTTACTTACAACTCAAACATTACAACTCGATACTAGAACAAAATGTGGCTCTATATGATTGCCTCCGGATGTTTACTAGGATGTGCAACGACTCAAGAGAAACATGTATAAAAAATGATAAAAGGTGGCTTTGCCACAAATACGATGTCAGCTACATGAGGATGCAAAGCAATATGACAATGTTGGAATGTGTCATAATAAACGCAACGGTGGAAATTTGCTTGGCAATATATCTCGGAATGGCTATGGAAATGCCATAATAGGTTGGTGTGGTGGCTGTTTTGAGGAAGGTATATGGTGTGTTTAAGGTACTGGCAAAAGTTGCGCGGCACTAGAGAGGCTAGCAATGGTGGAAGGCTGAGAGTGCGTATAATCCATGGACTCAACATTAGTCATAAAGAACTCACATACTTATTGCCAAAATCTATTAGTCATCGAAACAAACTACTATGTGCATGCTCCTAGGGGATAGATTGGTAGGAAAAGACCATCACTCGTCCCCGATTGCCACTCATAAGGAAGACAATCAAGAAATATCTCATGCTTCAACTTCATTACATAACGGTTGACCATACGTGCATGCTAAGAGACTCACAAACCTTAACACAAGTATTTCTCAAATTCACAACTACTCACTAGCATGACTCTAATATCACCATAATTATATCTCAAAACAATCATAGGGAATCAAACTGCTCATAGTATTCAATGCACTTTATATGAAAGTTTTTATTATATCCCTCTTGGATGCCTATCATGTTAGGACTAAATTTATAACCAAAGCAAATTACCTTGCTGTTTAAAGACTCCCCAAATAATATAAGTGAAGCATGAGAGTTCAACAATTTCAATAAAATAAAACCACCATCGTGCTCTAAAAAGATATAAGTGAAGCACTAGAGCAAAATTGCCTACCTCAAAAGATATAAGTGAAGCACATAGATGTCACAGCCCTAGAATTTGCTTGTCATTAGTTGCATTAAGGCATTCATGTCAGCATGTTTAAATTTCTTAGAAAGTTGAAATGGGGATGACAAACCCTAGCACAAAAAAATTAAATCAAATAGGGTCAGCCATAAGCCTTTTCAATAAACCCAAAATACCTTTAAAAATGTTCATCATTTTTAGAAAAAGGTTAAAACCTCTGATAAAAATGATGCACATGTTTCAAGGTCATTCATGGATTTTTGAACTAAATCATATTATATTTGAATTTGGGCATTGAAACACTATAAATAATTTAAATTCTCAAATAATGCTGAATTTAAATGTGGACCACTGGAATAATCCATAGAGTGTCCACAAATTATTGCAGCATTTTACAAAATGCTTTAGTATTTTTACTAAAGCCAAAACAGCAGCAGAAAAATAGAAAACAGAGAAGGAGGGAGTACCTGTAACTTACCTGGCCCACGAGAGAAGCCAGCCCACCAGGCCCATGTGCCAATCATCCTCGTCCTTGCGCTAGAAGGACGCCGGGCGCGTGCCCGACGCGCGCCGGCCACCTCCACCTTGCCTGCCTGTCTCACTCTCTCCTGCGCTCATCCTCTCCTGTGCCGCGCTCTCTCTCCCACGACCGAACGCTGCCGTCGCCGCCGCTCGCTGCCGCCGCAGCCACCGACCACCCCTCGCCCTACCAATGAGTCCAGAAGCTCCGCCGCGACGCCCTCGCTCTCCCCACCGAGCCACGCTTCGCCGGAGGCCCTGCATCGCCGTCATCGGGTCATATTCAACCTCGATACCCGCCAGACTCCATCGACGAATTCGCCATCGCCAAGCCGTCCCCGAGCAAGCCAAGCCCCTCTTCATGATCGCTGTGAGCTCCGCAACCATTTCCCCCTCTCCCCGTGCTCGTCCGCGTCCTTTAACCACCATGGCCATCGGAGCTGATAGCTCCTCGCCATCGGCCATGTCGCCATCGTGGCCACGGCCGTGCAAGCTTGCACCTGAGCTCACCACTGCACTCAGTACGTCCCCACGAGTCGAAAGCGGCCACCCCCACGTCATGTTGTGCAACCTAGCATGTTTTCCGCCGAGGCCCGAACTCCGGCCGTCGCGGACGTGCTCACCGCCGTTGTTCCGGGCCACACCAGCTCCAACCAGTGGCACCACTAGATGCGGCGCACTCCCAGGAGTCGAGCAAGCCTAGCCGCGCGTTGAACCATCGCCGGACGGCGATTTCCGAAGATCTCCACCGCGGTTTGTGTCACCGGCGGCTAAACACCGGCAGGTCGGCCCCTTTGACCAGCGGGATTTCACCCCGTCTGACCAGGGTTTTGAACCCTCTCTCTCTCACTGACGTGTGGGCCCCCAGGCCACTAACTAAACTAGGATTAGTATTAGTTTAACACTAACTAACTTTAGTTAGTTAACTAACTACTGACCAGTGGGTCCCACTGGTCAGGTTTGACCTGGACCGTGTCTGTTGACCAGATGATGTCAGCATGATGCAAGGCTGACGCAGTAAATGATGTTCTGTATTTTAAATAAATCTAAATGATTTATTTATTTTCAAAAAATCCCCTAAACTTCCAAAAATCATAGAAAATAACCTATAACTCAGAATGAAATAAATTATATATGAAAAATTATTAGAAAAATTCAAGGAATCTGTTTATGGGATTTTCATGCATGTTAGAACAACTTATGGCCGCTGTTTAGGCCAATTCATATAAATGGAATTTAAACTCTCACATATGGAGTTTGAATTTGAACCAACTCCATTTAACATGTTGCTAGTTGCATTAGCTCAAACCACATCATATTGACATGTCATGATCATGCATCATATTGTGCATTGCATTGATTGTGTTTCTTTCTCTGTTGCCGGTATTTTTCCCCTCTCGATAGACGTGGTTTCGACGCTGAGATCGATGACACCGATGAAGAACTATATTATCTTCAGGAGTGCCAGGCAAGCAAAACCCCCTTGTTCATTCCGATACAATCCCACTCTCTCGCTCCTGCTCTTTTTTACTGCATTAGGACAACAACAATTCATCTGTTACTTGTTGCGGTAGTTGAACCCCTTATCCTCTGCATGTCCTGTCATTGCCACAGTAAATAGATGAAACCCACTAGCATGAGTAGGAGTTGTTTGAGCCCTGATGTGCCTACTCATTCATTCTTGTTGGTCATGCCTGCTATTGCATAGAGTTGTGTCGGGTCTGATTCATCGGGGATGAATCGGAGGTGTGTGAACATGTCCTACTGTGTGTGAGTTAAGTGTGTGAACATGATTTGGTAAAGGTAGCGGTGAGAGGCCATGTAGGAGTACATGGTGGGTTGTCTCATTGCAACCATCCTCAGGAACTGAGTTCTGTGTCTGTTATCCATGAACAGCTACTACCACTCATTGGGATCCTTAATTGACCCTCTCGGCTTCTTAATCACCCTAGTCCTCTGTCCAGGAGTTGCAACTAGTTTCTGGTGTTTGTCGTATATGTGTTGGCGGCCGTGCGTAGCGCTGACCCCAGGGGTGGGCTATGTTGCGGTAGATACACCGTGGCCGGGCATGTCGGGCGCCCGTTTGGTGTCCCGGAACCGTGTACACATCGTTCGGGGCCGTATGTGGAAACCTCGGCCGGACTCCCTGCGGATGGAACCTGGATAGGCAATAAACCTGGACTAGAGACTTCAGTGTTTAGGTAGGCCGTGGCCGACACCCTCGTTGGGCTTCCGCTTGAAGGTTGCCGAGTACATGTCGTGTAAACGACGGTAAGTGGTGGGAGCGTGTGTGAAGAAGTACACCCCTGCAGGGTTATCATTATCTATTCGAATAGCCGGATTCCTCGGATATGGAAACTTGGACCCCTTGCATAGTTCATAGACAAGTGAAAGTGGATACTCTAAAACTCGCAAGATAAGTGTGAGTGCTATGGATGGCCTTCTCGTAGATAGACGGGAGTGGATCCATAATGGTGTATTGAATGGTGAATATGTGGACTCGTGTGCGCCACCTCAAAAGAGTTGCTTGTAGTCGTAGTTCAGGTCAGCCACTGAGTCAAAGCTGGCTTGCTGCACTTAAACTCCACCACCCCTCTTTGTTGATACCGATGCATATGTAGCTAGTTCTGATGTAAGTCTTGCTGAGTATTTTTGTACTCACGTTTGCTTAATTTATGTTTTGCCGAGAGACTTCAGTCTCGCTAGTAGTTTCGCGTGGACTTTGACGTTTAGCTTGATACCTCAGCTACGATCTTGTGCCCACGGCAGGATCTGGTAGTTAGTCAGGCTTCTTAGCCTTGTTCATTTGTAGTTGTCTATACTCAGACAAGTTAAGCTTCCGCATGTGCGTGTTGTTTGTATGCTCTGTATGTTGGGGTCATGAGACCCATGCTTGTAATACTTGGCTCCTCAGAGCCTAATGAATAAATACTTGAGTCGTAGAGTTATGTTGTGATGCCATGTTCTATTTACACATATCGAGCATATTGTGTGTATGATTGAAATGCTTGGTATGTGTGGGATCCGACAACCTAGTTGTTTATCCTTGGTAGCCTCTCTTATGGGGAAACGTAGTCTTGTGCTTCCATGAGCCATAGTAGTCCGCTACAGCCCGGTTCACCGGAGTCCTGCTAGCCCAGCACTACTGCTGCAGCATGTGATTCACTTTGTTCCTATGTCTGTCCCTTCGGGGAAATGTCACGCGGTGACATCCGGAGTCCTGCCTAGCTTGCTACAGCCCGGTTCACCGGAGTCCTGTTAGCCCAGTGCTACAGCCCGGATTCACACGCTGCTGACCGACATGCTCAATGTGATTCATGTATGCCTGTCCCCATAGGTTGGTGCCGCTTTGGATTCACGACTAGCCATGTCGGCCCGGGTTCTCTATCATATGGATGCTAGCGACATTATCATATACGTGAGCCAAAAGGCGCAAACGGTCCCGAGCCAGGTAAGGTGGCACACATGGGAATACCGTGCGTGAGGCCGCAAAGTGATATGAAGTATTACATGCTAGATCGGTGTGACTTAGGATCGAGGTCCTGACAATAGATTATTTTAATAAATCACGAATCATGCGTGTCTCTCTCAAAATGTGTGTACAACAAGGAGGATTGTGGCAAACTAAACAACAAAGACTCATATCATACAAGATGCTCCAAGCAAAACACATATCATGTGGTGAATAAAAATATAGCTGTCACAGCCTGATTTTTGGCCCTTTCTTTTTCTTTTGATTTTTTGAGATTTTTGCTTGAGTTTTCTTTTTCCGTGGCTATGTGCTCTGGGAACTGAAGAAGGTGACCTCTTCTTTCTTTCCAGAGTGGCTTGTCATTCTCAAAACCATCCCTAGACCTTGCCATTTCCATCTAGGACCAATCCCAATATTATTTTTCTAGGGAATATTCCTTTTTTCTATTAAAGGAATAACCCTGTCTGCCCTAGGTTGTGAAGCAACCTATATTTCTATCACTCCCAAAATTCCCAAATAATTATAATAAATTGTTTGGGTCATAACTTCCTCAAATATGGAAAAATATTTCATTTTCCATTTCCTCATCATGCTCAATTAGTTATTTTCCTATTCTATCCTGAATGGCAGGTTGTGAAGCAAGTGCCATTTACCTTTCCCCAATTGACCCCAAACTTTTTGGACACCTTTTAATGTCCATATAATTGCCTCATGCCAAAATTTAACTCCATTGGCCTAGCAAATATTTCTGAGCAATTTTTCAAAGTTCCTGTCTGAGTGAATTCATTGTGAAGGAAGTACTAGCTAGGAATATCCAAATGAGTTGAAATTTTGCAAGGTCCTTCATCTGATCATATAATCACCCTCCACCAAATATGAGCCCATGTAACTCATCTATGTGAGCCCAGATCCAAATCTTAGTTTCTGGTCAGATTTTCAGTTTGTGAAGCAACCATATTTTATCTTACTTCACTTAAGTAGCAAATTTACCAAGACATTCCCCTAACTATATGAACTCCCTCCATCAAAATTTGGCTCAATCCATTGCACCATTTTCCCTGTGCAATTTTTCCAAGTTTCTTCCTGGAGCAAAGCTATGTGAACCAACACTACTGCAGGATGCTGCTAACGTGACGCTACGATCAGAGACCCATCAAGAAACTGAGTGTGATGCAATAATTGCAAATGGTGCTGTATAAAAACCGTCAGAAATGTATAAAACGTTTGCAATGACGGATGCATCAAACACGGTTCAAGTTTTATTTGTGTGTGCGATGAAGGGCATACGGTTCAGTTCAATGAACTATTTGCGATGAGGCGGAACAAAAGAAATGGGCAGCCAGATGAAGGCGTGTGCAATACACAGCATACGGTTCACTCGGATGAAGTGTTTGTGATTAGGCAACACAAAAGAAATGGTCAGCCAGATCAAAGGTGTGTGCCGTATACGGCATGCGGTTCACTCGGATGAACTGTTTGAGTTGAGACATGAGGACAGAAACGGTTCAAATGAACAAGATGTGTGTGATACGAGGCAAACAGGTATGTAATCGGAGACGTGAGACAATTACTGCTAAGAAGTCGTGTGTGTTGTGAGCAAACGATTGCTGGTATACAATTGTGAGTGATTGATGAAAACATCATCGACGGGTTCCATTGTTTAGTCCGTGTGCGATGTGATTTTCTTTGTCCACACAACATCTACGCTCTTTCTACAACATCAACTTATATACTTAAAAAGACAGCATTGCATAACCAAATTAAGCATACAATTACACAAGTGACTACACACATAACATTTCCACACACCAAAGAAAGCAATTACATGAATACTAAAGTAGGAGAAACAAGGATCTAATCATCTACTTATTGTTGCGACGACGCTTGCCATTGGTTTGCTTCCAGCTGGATCCCTGGCCGTTTTGGGGAAGGAGGGAGTTCCTCATGTCAACGATCCCCATGTACATGTCGTAGCTCGTGTACGCATCCTTGGCCGCGTACATGACTGAACTTTGTTGAGTTTCTCCATCTAGGCCGAGTGCTAGGCACGCTTGTCCTTGTTGCACGAATCCTTCATGTCTCTGTAGTAGGGGTCGATGATGGCCTCGGCGAGGTGAACTAGTGAGGCCTTCTCATGCTCCTTGTTGCCCCTGATCTTGTATTGGCCCTGGATGTCGACAAGATTCTGGCAGGTGATGCCTTGATTCTCGAGAGCCTTTAAATCATTGGTGATGTCCACCGTAGCGAACATGTAGTGGGGGATGTTGACAAACCTGGCAAAACGCTCGCAAGGCCTTGTGGCCAGGCAGTAGTGGTAGACGAGGACGTGGTGGCGCACGCACATCTGGGTGACAACGACCTTGGGACGAGACACGACACAAGCGCGGGTGTACTTGAGGTCGAACCCGACCACCTTGTACTTCTCCTCGGCAAGCAACAACACCATGATGTGGATGGAGTGCTCCGCCCAGACCGGGTCATTGGTGTACACCACCGAGAGGTCCATGAACCTTCTGTGGGTGTCCACAATGGCATGCATGGTGAGTTGCTGCTCATCGTCGGCAGCCGCTCTGAGTGCCATTGGAGCAGCGCAGGATACCCTCTAAGAATTTCTCGTGGTGGGTGTGCTTCTTGCAATGGTGGGGCGCAATGAAAGGTTGAAGAGACACAAGGGTAGGTGAAATGGCCTCTGTAATAAATGGGGGCCGGCCGGCCTATAATCGTCTCATCTTGTCACGGCGTTCATAGCAGAGGATTCCAAAATCCAGTGCACGCTTGACAAGACCGCACCCCAAGAGTGGGCTCGAATAGCCTGTTCCCGCGCTACCATGCTGTTTAGTGTGCAAGCTTCCCGCCCCTCTAGTTTGGCCACGCGTCGGCTAGAAGAGGGATAAATTGTGGGCGTTTACTGGCAAAAAGCATTGTAAAAACAAAGTGTCTGGAATGGATTCGGTCATAAGTTTACCCTTGGGTGATGAGGTCAAAGTTACACAGAAGGGTGATGATGGACACTCGAGTGCGATAATTAATTCTGCGCTCTACAGTGCACAAGGTGGAAGAAACCAACTGTGTGCAATATTGTCGAAGATCGCAGTCGAGTTAGCTATACAGATCATGTGCTGTGAGATCGACAAGGTAAATGATTCGAGAATGGTTAATAAAATCTAAGACCATTGCAAATTAAGGTCAAAATAGTGCTAGCAATATACGAGTCTCATACGATGCCATTTCAATGATTGTACCACAAAAGCTCGAAATGTTACAAGGTTCAAATTCCAGAGTTATATGGCTCAAATTCGAAGATTACAAGATTCAAACTGATATTAGAAATGAAATTCAGCTCATCAGCTGCAAACGCTTGCGTTGATGCGCTGAACATGAATATCAAAGAGGTTCAAACTAATATCACCGCTTCTAGGTATGGCTTCGAAACCTCACAATTTTTGCAAAGGGGTCAGCCACTAAGAAGTCATGTATGGGGTTGACCCGACGACTTCCGATTACTTTGTCATCTGAAGTTCCAAAATGAAATTCAACATTTTTAGAGCCTACTCCATTCTGCCGCAGGCGCCGGCGCTGACCAACAGACCATTCATTTTTGCAAAATAAATGTATGGCAAACCTCATTTCCTTCAACACCCTTGCTCTGAGAACAAAGAACCTGGCGAATATAATCTACGGTAAGGTCCCTCGGTAGGAGTTCAAAGTAATTTCTAAGAGATGCAGATCTAGGCATTCGACATGATTGTTATATTGTATCACATTATCCACCACTGGGCTTAATCTTATCCGCAAAAGAAGAAAACGTGTTAGTTCCTACATGCAGTTTTGAACATTACTACAGGACTAGCTATTTGGTTTGCAGGATTTGTAAAATGCACTAACATGCCATCTTCGATCTGACATGATTAACATGGGCATTTGATTACATTCTAGAAAAATGTAGCCTTCTTCACAAGAGGTTGGAGTGGATGAAAAGTTCCCTAAAAAAACTAGTACAGATGAATCCAAAGGATAAATGCTTATTAAATGTAACCATATGGATCAAGCAACCAATATGGGGGGGCATGTATGTACTAAAATTCTCCAAAAGAACCTTGAGAAATTGTAGTACATTGTCATTGTAAACTTGGAAAAAGGTGTCACAAATTGAGATCCCCTATGGTTAACATTTAACAGGAAAGGAACATCACCTCGATATATAGCTTCTCCAGGCACGGAAAGCATCTCAGGAAATTGACAACTTGCTCCAGGTCGGGCCCGATAGATTCTAGTGCCAAGACCTTCACTGTGCGCAGTTTCGGGGTCAAGCTTGTCTGAATCATTTTCTGAATGACAAACGAACAAACATCTTCAAAATTAGAAATAATGTTAATTTGTAGAAGGAGAGTGGAAGGCGGCTGTTGTACCTAAACGGGTGTGGATCCAATAACAAGTTCGGAGTATTTTTCAGACGAGTAGCCCATCACTGTCAATTTCGGCGTAGAAATGACATTGATTCTTATTGGATCTTCTTGATCAACTACAAGTAATCTCTCAAGTGCAGGTGTGTCCTGGATGACCATACAGTGGTCCACCTTTTGTGATGTCTTCCTACCGCACCAGCAACACACATAAATAATCTGGAGAGTCAGGGAGGTGACGTGGAAGGTACTCAACCCATTGATCGCCTGAAGACGAAGGTACTCGAGTGCAATACAGCCACAGAGCAGGCGCTCCATGTCACCCTTTGAGAGGCAGATGGCGACGAGCTCGAGGTGCTTCAGTCGTGGTAGAATAAGAGCGGGGTTGTCATTAAGGGGCGGGAAATGGCAGTTCCTGAACTTGGTGACACGCATCGTGGGCGTGACGCGGAGTGCAGACGTTGGCAGCGAACGCATATGCCCATCATCAAAAGTGAGCTCCTCAAGCTGATCTAGGGCAGGGGATTAGAACCAGTCGTCAATCTTGGCTCGGTCCTTGCCGTTGGAATGGAACTTGCCCATTCTAAGGCCTTTGGTTGGGCTAAGGTGACTGCCAATTATCTTGGAGAACGCATCCAAGCTTTTGCGATAGCCATGGCAGAGATCATGGGTGTCGATGAGGTCGAGAGGGCTAGAGTTCCATAGGGGGCGCCACTGTCGGGAAAGGAGGGTTGTTTGCGTCCCATATTTGATTGGGAGGAGGGAGATGATGACTCTCAACATATCATCGGGGAGGCTGCTGATTAAGTCTAGGTCTGCTGGAGTCGCTTGCGGTTCTAGCTTACCCCGCCTCTGCTTTTAGGTAGCCCCGTTCTCCACCTCCAGAGTCTCCTTGTCAGCCGCGCTTTCTGGTAGAAATGGGAGTATAGGGAATATTTAGTTAAAACAAGGCAATAGAAAAGTGTCTTGGTAACTAGAAGTTATTAGGCAGGGATATAGTAAGAAAAGGGAATAACAATTGGTTGCTTAAATACTACACAATTCATTTGACATTCCTTGGTAAGTCAACATATGCAGATAGTTGAAAAGAAAACTTACTTCGAACAAAGTCTGGATGGATGATTTTGTTGGGGAAGTTAACATACATCTCATGACTAGGCCCTTCTATGTGCAGTGCAATTTTAGTGCCAGCTTTTAGTACATAAAACTTTACAATTTCATTCCAAAAGCCAGTGCCAAAATAGGAGTCAGCACGTTCATCAAGTCTTATAGTAGCAACGATTGTAAATCCATGGTTTGTGTGCAGTATGACATTCATGGAGCCCTGATGTATGTAAAGGGAAAAAATTCTGCACTACATAATATGTTGCATAGCGAGGGATTTCCTGAAGAAAATGGTAGGATTGTTAAAGAAAATATGGTAAGATGCAAATATGGGCCCAAATTGAAAGAACTGTACACTAGTTGAAATCGAAGGACAAAAACCAATAATTAAACAGATAGGGTAAACATGATGTCATGGAAATATTAGAGTAATCGAAAGAACAATACATCATTAATTTGCCTAACATAGAAAGAAGAGGGGGAAAATCCCCTTTGACGTATATGGTGCATGTGGCACCTCTTATCCAAATGTAGCAATATTTAGAATATGTTTAGGAAAGTAGGCCATGACAACCGATTTAGGATGAGATTGTGCATACTGTGCACGTCCTCAAGTTATCTGGTATGATAAGATGGAATCTCTGGCGGCGGTCGCCAAGTCCTGAAGTGTCGGCGCACTATACATTCTAGGAATGAAAGAAAACCCTCTAATCAGCTCGAATAAAAATGAATTCACAGCGATTTCCTCCATGTGATTAAAGGAGGCATATGAACTAGGATAAAAGATGAGATAATATCTCGTTAAATTAGTTACCTTGTCATCCATGAGAAAGAACCTTCAGTACGGCAGATTCCCCAACCGAGCGGAGCTGAGTCCGCCATGAGCAGCGTCAAGAAACTCGATGGCGATAGGCGGAGGCAAGCGGAAGTGGTGAAATGCGGTGGGCTTTGCCAGCAGCCTGGCAGCGGCGGCAGGCGTCGAGCTAAGTGTTTACCGCCGCGATCGGCGGTGCCATGGCATAGACACGGAGGAGCTTGTGCCGGTGTGAATGGGGAAGGTACCAGAGGGGCCGAGGGGGTGGCGGGCGGGGTGATGGTTTTTGTGACATGGGGATGGTGAGGGTTTTTCTTTTCCTTTTTTGAACTGGGTGGTGAGGGTTTTCTGTCCCACAAAGAATTTTGGGGGCGATGGTTTGCTAGAGTGAACCATGTGTGATTGAAGTAGCAGGCAAACTGAAAGTCATTGCACACGGTTCCAATTTTGGGAACCGTCTGTGATTGACGTACTGCCTCCGTCCTAGTTTATTGGTCCCCCTGTCGGTGTCAAAACCGGCGGATCTCGGGTAGGGGGTCCCGAACTGTGCGTCTAGGATCGATGGTAACAGGAGATAGGGGACACAATGTTTACCCAGGTTTGGGCCCTCTCTATGGAGGTAATACCCTACTTCATGCTTGATTGATATTGATGAATATGGGTGTTACAAGAGTTGATCTACCACGAGAACATAATGGCTAAACCCTAGAAGCCTAGCCTGTATGACTATGGTAATGAATATATCGTTTCCGGACTAACCCCTCCGGTTTATATAAACACCGGGGGGATCTAGGGTTTACATAGAGTCGGTTACATAAGAAGGAATCTTCATAGTCAATCGCCAAGCTTGCCTTCCACGCCAAGGAGAGTCCAATCTGGACTCAGGTATAGTCTTCGACATTAATGTCTTCACAGCCCATCAGTCCGGCCCAATAGATAACAGGCCGGACGCCCGAGGATCCCTTAGACCAGGACTCCCTCAGTATCCCTTGAACCTGGCTTCAATGACGAGGAGTCCGACGCGCAAATTGTTTTCAACATTGCAAGGAGGGTTCCTTTTTATCCAAACTTCAAGATAGTCTTCAGATGCGATGGTAGTATCCGGACCTGTCATACACACCATACATAACCGTAGAGAGAATATATATTTTTATACGAGTCTAATCCACTGACAGCTTTTACAATATGACATCACGTCTATCTGGTCATAATTTCAGACCATTTTTCGTCTGCTGCTCCATGTTTCGAGACGCGGTTGCTATTGGCACGTCTTGTCGAAGCAGACATCGTGCCCCCTTATTACAAGATTCTCATCAATACGGGCATGGGTAACCCAACCGTGCCGTTTATACAGCCCTTGGGAATAGGCAAATCTTAAGGCGAGTGAGGAGGCGTTCAATATTCGTTGGCTTTATAAGGGGATAAGGATTCCCTCTTCCTTTCTCATGCCCTCTCTCTGTCTCCGCCTTTCCAATCTTGAGCTCCAGTGCCCAAGTTCTCATCTCCTTACCACCCAAGAAACCATGTCCGGATCCGGAGGTCAGGGCAAGTGGATGGTCTCCTCCATCAAGGAGGAGAACATTACCGAGCTTTGGGCGGCTGGATACTTGGTGAAGGAGATAACTCACCGCCTGCCGGCCGAGGGACAAGTCCTCCCCACACCGAAGCCCACCGAGAGGGTGGTGTTCCTCCCCCATTTCTTCCATGGGATAGGGTTTCCACTCCACCCTTTCGTCCGCGGGCTGATGTATTATTACGGGATGGATTTCGATGATCTGTCCCCGAATTCCTTTCTCAACATCTCAGCATTCATCGTCATGTGTGAGGCCTTCCTCCACATCCAACCCCACTTCGGGCTGTGGCTCAAAGTCTTCAACGTGAAGCCGAAGGTGGTGGACGGCCAGCACGCGGAGTGCGGAGGAGCTATGGTGAGCAAGTTGTCCAACGTATCCTGGCCCAAAGGTACTTTTGTGGACATGGTGAAGGAGTGGCAGAAGTGGTGGTTCCACATCACAGAAACCTCACGGCACCACCTGGGCCGCAGCTGCCGAATTCCGCTCTGGTGCCCCCACGCGACTCACCTCCTGGGTCAAGAAGAGTCCGAACTGGGGTTCCCCTGACGAGGTGATAGCGCCGCAGACGCGCGTTCAGAGCATGTCAACCAAGAAAGTCAAGCTTGTTGATGTGATCCAGGTGATGCTGGTTCACCGGATCCTTCCGTGCCAGTGCCGAAGCCGTCCCCTGTGGGAGTTCAACCCGAAGAACGACCAGACTCTGGTGAAGCTCTTCGAGACTACTCACGAGGGTGCATGGAAGTTGCTCTTTAAGAGCAACGAGAAGCTAACGGCCACGGATTCAGACCGTGGTCACATTTGTAAACACCTCGCCAGTGAGGTATGCTATCTTTCGATGTATCCCCAACTTAATCATTTCAAGGATGATGTCTGAGCTTATCATTGCATTTCCAGGACTGGCTGGGGAGGGCGAAGCGGATCCAGTGTCCGGCTTCGCTTCCAGAGGAACCGGTCATCCCGCATCTAGCAAAGATGCTGGTGTCGGCGCCTTATAAGGAGCTGGAGAAGAAGGCCAAGAAGAAGGCCAAGGGGGCCAAGGGTGGCCCCCGTTGCAAGGGCACTTCGGACGTGAAGTCCGAAGACGATGAAGCCCATTCCTCTGTCCCTGAGGACAACGGCGAGGAAGAGGAGGAGGAGGAGGAAAACAACCCTCCCCCTGAGGAAAGCAAGAAGAAGAGGGCGGCTTCGGCGCATCCGGAGGCGGACATGCCCAAGAAGGGGAAGAGCGTCCCAGCGCTCAACACCCTGTGGGACGTTGATAGAGGTCCAGGGAAACACCCCTGCACTAAGCCCCAGGCCGCATCGTAAATGACATGGCTCGCTCATGCGCACATCCGGCCCTTTCTCTTCATTATCATGACAAAGTTAATTGTGCTATTGCAGTCCGGCCCGCGACCTTATCTAGTGATCCTTTTCTGGAGGTTCGTTGGCTCCGTCGGAGATGGCGAGCATGTCGCCACCGCCTGCTTATTCCCTCGGGGCCAGGGACGACACCGAAGTGTTATCCCGAAGGACCGTTCCGAACTAGGGAGGAGCCCAGGACGCTATCCGGGAGGCGCCACAAGGCGAGACCTTCACCGCCGGACACATGGGGGAATGGCCCCCTTTGAAGGAGGGGGATGCGCCACTTCCACCGGTGGCCCTTGTCCATCCAGGGGCGCCAGATAATCTGATGGAGGAGCTTCGAGGCGCCTCTGTCGTGGACGAGCATCGTGTCCTTATGAGTGCGGTGATCGAGAAGATTCGGTCCGCCAAGAGTGGACTGAATGAAGCCTGTAGCAGCCTGTTGACAGGTTTCGAGGTAAGAAAGAGAAAAACCCCGTGTAACCAGTACCCCCTGAGACACTGTCCGGTGTTCGCAAGAAGAACCGGACAGAGGATCAATCCTCTGTTGTGGAAGACTAACATAATATGTATGAATAAACATGCATCGCTGTTGGCGACGTCCTCCCATGTTGCCGAAGTCTCTGAGCTGAGGCAGAGGCTGGAGCAGACCGAGAATGAGCTCGACGAGGTTAAGGTTCAGCTCCGGTAGAAGCAAGGTGAGTGACGACTTGTTGTGTGTTTAGAAAGGATAGGCAATGTATATTGACCGCTGTGTCATAATATGTGGAGGAGCCGCGACCGAGGTTAAGGCCCTGAAGAAGGCCCTCGGCGAGGCCGAGGAGAAGGCTGTCCAGCAGCAAGCCGCCCGTAGGAAGTCCAAGGCCCGGGTCAAAGAAATCCAGCAGGAGCTCCAGGATGCGGTCAAGAAATGCGAAGCCTTGGAGCATGATGCATCGGTTCAAGGGACCGAACTCGCCAAGGCTCTCCAGAGCGTGGAGACTGCACGAAATGAGGCCTAGGCTGCCCTCCAGGAGATCCACGAGGCCAAGAAGATCATGGCGGCTAAGGCATTTAAGATGCAAAGCAAGTATGCGGAGAAGCAATACCTTTTACTAACCCGGGTTCGGAGTTCCCTAGGAGCTTTTGCGGATTTACCCTGCAGTGTATCAGACGCCGCAGAGTTCTACCAAGCCAAAGGAGGGGGGTTCTACGGAGAAGCTATTCTGGTCATAGTATGCGGTGCCAGAGCATCCCGTGTCCTTCACCGATCAGCTGAAACAGCTGGTGGAGCTGCATAGGGTGGCCGAACTAGCCATGAAGGATTTCATAATCCGGCTATGGCCAGC
This sequence comes from Triticum aestivum, assembly GCF_018294505.1. Classification (NCBI taxonomy): domain Eukaryota; kingdom Viridiplantae; phylum Streptophyta; class Magnoliopsida; order Poales; family Poaceae; genus Triticum; species Triticum aestivum. The sequence goes on from NC_057812.1 coordinate 527,532,001, forward strand.
CGAAGCTATGCCAAGCAGGTACTTCGGACTTGTGAGGCGGATGTCGAACGCCTATCCTCGGCTAGATGTCGTAAAGTGCTCGGCCTGCATTGAAGGTGCGCGCATGGCCTTTGCCTGTTGCAAGATGTGGTGGGCGAAGATGGACGCCGCCGAGGTGACCGGAGGGCCACTGGAGGGCAAGGAACACCGACACCCGAATGGTATTTTGCGGATGTCTTGGAGGGTTCTCGCCTTGCGGCAACACAATGTTCGCAGGACATTGTATTTGAATAAATGTATTCATGTTACCTTTGCCTTGTATAATGGGAACAAAGCCTGTTTTGTAATGTAATATTGTTATGTTTTGAATTGCTTCCTCCTGTGCAGCCGTGTTGTATGTAATCTGAGGGTTGGCCAGTCGTCGGCTTCTGCCCTCACGTAGGTAGTACGGAGGTGTTCAGGGTGGATTCTAAACAATCTTGATCCAATTATATGGTCCTTGAAGGAGTTGTTTAGCGCAACGAATAAGGCAATCATACTGTATGGATTAAACGCCCTCACTTAGCCATAGGAGTTTTATAATGAAGCGCAGGTGCATCCCCTGGTTCGAACCAGGGTGTTGTCAGCATCTGATCGGGAAGTGCCGATCTTTCGCATAATGCAGAAAAAATTTCCAACGATTTGTGACCCTCGAATAGCTGACCGGCTCTCGCCATATCATGACAGTCAGTTTTCGGCTTTCTCTACTGAGGTGCTCATCTGGTCAAGGCCAGGGCACAATCGCAGAAGTTCTCCCTTTACTACCCTAGCCAATTTAGCAGAACATATGGTAGCAAGCATAGGAGCCGGGCAACCCAACTATTGACCAAAGGCATGATTCAGAGCCAATGCTTATAATGCTAAATTCGGGATACCAAACTTATGTTTCGGGATTGTTCGGACTTTGTTGCCGTATCGTGGGGCGATGGGGAGCCCCTGGCTAATATGAAACGTACTAGAGTGTACGACTGCTAGGAAGTGAGTAATATAAAGGAAAACAGAGGGAGAATGGAGATAGGATCCGGAGCCCTTGAACTTGGATCATGAACTGTTTCCATTATAGTTGGGTTAATGCGTCCAATCACATTGGTACAAAATAATGCAATAAGCACCCGGCTATTTGACATGCCATACCCGAAGAAGGACTGCGCGTGGGTCCTAAAAGGCGGTTAGCCTCTAGGGTTTCCCATGTACGCCTGTGCTTTGTGTCAATCCGGTGTGTTTGTCCTTTGACGAGATCGTTAATTTGGCCGTCGAAGGAGGCCCCCATAGGAGAAACCAGAAACAAGGGAAAAGGAGATAGTAAAGTTATATGTGTGTCCGGGATCGGTCTGGCCGAACCGTGGATCCCGGGATAGCTTGTGCCTCCATCGATGCCCATGGAATTTTGAGTGCGTAGTTATGGACGCGTGGTATGAATGCCACTACCTCATCGGGATTGGGACGGAGGTTGAATTGCTAATCGAGCTCTTAACAAGCCGCGCTGTCTTGTTGTAGTGTAGTCCGGACCCTCTTAATGATGTCCAGGGGCTCGGCAGCCAGACTATGATGCTGCTTGAGAAGGCCGCTTTGTACCTCTGCTGCTAGGGCAGCGGTGTGCTCCTCTGTCCGGAGGGAGCGTTCTGTGTTTCCGTTGACTTTTATGATGCCGCGCAGACTGGGCATCTTCAGCTTGAGATAAGCATAGTGTGGTACCATGTTGAATCTAGCAAACACGGTTTGTCCGAGTAGTGCGTGGTAGCCACTGGGGAAGGGGACGATATCGAAGATTAACTCCTCGCTTCGGAAGTTGTTCGGGGAACCGAAGACCACCTCCAGCATGATTGAGCCCGAGCAGCAGGCCTCAACACCTGGTATGACACCTTTAAAGGTAGTCTTTGTGGGTTTGATTCGTGAGGGATTAATTCCCATCTTCCGCACTGTATCCTGGTAGAGCAGGTTGAGGCTGCTACCGCCGTCCATTAGGACTCGTGTTAGGTGAAATCCATCGATGATTGGATCGAGGACCAGTGCGGCTGAACCGCCATGCCGGATACTAGTTGGATGATCTCGACAATCGAAGGTGATCGGGAATGGCGACCAGGGATTGAATTTTGGGGCGACTGGCTCTACCGCGTAGACATCCCTAAGTGCTCTCTTGCGCTCCCTTTTGGGGATGTGTGTAGCGTATATCATATTCACTGTTTTGACTTGAGGGGGGAATTTCTTCTGCCCTCCGGTGTTCGGCTGCCGGGGCTCTTCGTCCTCGTCCTCACTTTGTGGTCCCTTTTCTTTGTTTTCGGCATTTAACTTGCCAGCCTGTTTGAAAACCCAATAGTCTCTGTTGGTGTGATTGGCTTGTTTGTCTGGGGTACCATGTATCTGGCACAGACGATCGAGTATGCGATCCAGACTGGATGGTCCCTCGTTGTTCCTTTTGTAGGGCTTCTTTCACTATTCGGACTTGGAGCCGCTGAATCCGACGTTAACAGTGGTGTCATCTGTGTTGTCGCCATTGCTTCAGCATTTGTGTCTGTTGTGCTGGATCTTTCCGGAGCTGTTCTTGGCCTCGGAGGGGCCTGTCTCGCTGGCTGTGTTTTTGCTATGAGCCAGCCAACTGTCCTCACTCGCGCAAAAGCGGGTCATGAGTGCCGTAAGGGCTGCCATTGACTTCGGCTTTTCTTGGCCGAGGTGGCGTGCTAGCCATTCGTCACGGATGCTGTGCTTAAAGGCCGCTAGGGCTTCGGCATCCGAACAGTCAACGATCTGGTTCTTTTTGGTAAAGAACCTAGTCCAGAATTTTCTGGCTGATTCTCCAGGTTGTTGGACTATGTGGCTTGAGTCATCAGCATCGGGTGGCCGGACATATGTACCTTGGAAGTTGTCAAGAAAGGGATCTTCCAAGTCCTCCCAGCTGCCGATGGAATTCTCGGGCAGGCTATTCAGCCAGTGTCTAGCTGGTCCTTTGAGTTTCAATGGGAGTTATTTGATGGCGTGGAGGTCCTCTCCACGGGCCATGTGCATGTGGAGAATAAAGTCCTCAATCCATACTGCGGGGTCGGTTGTTCCGTCGTATGATTCAATATTGACGGGCTTGAACCCCTCGGGAAATTCGTGATCCAACACCTCATCTGTGAAGCAGAGAGGGTGTGTGGCGTCTCTATATCGGGCCGCATCACGGAGCACTTCTGAAGGAGTGCGTATGTGGTTATCGGCCCGGGTGTGACTAGGTTTGTCACGCCCGAATAGGTAGCCGTCATCCCGAGTCGGGAAGCGTCCATGCGATCCGTAGATTGATCTGGTGTGTTCTGCTCTACTGTCTAGCTCGTGCCGAAGGTCGTATGTATGCTCCCGAGCTGTTCTATCCCTGTTTTTGCAAGGTGGTGGGGCGGGCTATTGTTCGGCCCGAGTTGCCGCTTTATCCCGACCGCGGGGTGGTCGGTCCGCCGCACTGTCCCGACCGCATGGTGGTCGAACTGCATTGCGTGAGGGAGGTATGGGATTTGGTGCCTCCTCATTGAACTGAGGTAGCAATCTACACTTTGGTTAACTCTTGGTTGGGCGCTTGAGGCCGTACTCTTCGGCTGCTAGGACATCAGTCCACCTATCAATGAGTAGGTCTTGATCAACCTGAAGCAGCCGCTGCTTCTTCTTCAGGCTTCTTGCAATGGCTATTAGATGGCGCTTGAAGCGTTCCTGCTTAAGGGGTGCCTCAGGCACGATGAAGTCCTTATTGCTGAGGCTCTCATCATCCTCGGAGACTGGACGGTAACTATCATCGTCTGGGTCATTGGGCATGGCCTGACTATCAGGGTTATCTTGCCCGTTGTCTTGTTCCTCCTGTTCGGATGCAGCCCCGTCAGGGTCTTGATTGTTTTCGGCGTCGCCCGGAGTACTATTCTCTCCGGTGCCAGTATTTCCGTCATTTGAGCGATGAGGCTTGGAGCGGCGTTTAGGGCGACGGCGCTTGGACTGTGTCTCAAAAGGTTTATTCGCAACTGGATCTTCGTTGTCATCGTCGCTAGCTTTTTTAGGTGTGTCGACCATGTACACATCATATGAAGAGGTGGCCGTCCAACGTCCAGTAAATGGCGGGTTTTGGCGTTGCTCCTGGTCGGCGTCGTCGTCCATACCGTCAATGTCTTCGGAGCCGTAATCGAGCACGTCGGTTAGGTCATCTACAGTAGCTAGGAAGTGGGTGGCGGGTGGGAAACAAAATTTCTCATCATCAGCCTCTGGCTCGAACCGAACATAGTTCGGATGTGAGTCCCTTTCCAAGGACAAATTCTTTAAAGAGTTTAGCACATCACCCAAAGGTGAGTGCTAGAAGATATCTGCGATGCTAAATTTGAAAATCGATAACCGATCCAGCTTGGTGTCCATAGGCGTACATGGTCCGGAACTTATAGCCAGAGACGAATCTGGAGTTCCATTGACACAGATATTGCGAGGTGCCGAGTCCGTGTGTGGCTCCAACACCGCGGACTTGGTGGCTTCGGATGGCACGATCTGCTCCGGTTCTAAGGCCGTTGCAGCAACATGAATCATCTCATGGATGTGATCCGATGACAGATTTAATTCATGTTCCTCGGAGCAAGGGGGAGCAATCGCTGTGGTCTCAAATCCATTGAAGATCAAGTCTCCATGGATATCCACAACTTAGTTCAAGTTTCCAAATCTTACCTGGTTTCCAGGGGCGTAGCTATCGATCCGCTCCAGATGGTCGAGCGAGATGGCCCGTAGTACAAAGCCGCCGAACATGAAAATCTGTCCGGGGAGGAAGGTTTCTCCTTGGACAACATCGCTATAGACGATTGAAGGGGCCATCGAACCTTTCTTCGACGGCACAATGGAACTCTCAAGGAAAGCACCAATGTCGGTGTCAAAACCGGTGGATCTCGGGTGGGGGGTCCCGAACTGTGCATCTAGGATCGATGGTAACAGGAGACAGGGGACACAATGTTTCCCCAGGTTCGGGCCCTCTCTATGGAGGTAATACCCTACTCCTGCTTGATTGATATTGATGAATATGGGTGTTACAAGAGTTGATCTACCACGAGATTGTAATGGCTAAACCCTAGAAGCCTAGCCTGTATGACTATGGTAATGGATATATCCTTTCCGGACTAACCCCTCCGGTTTATATAGACACCAGGGGGGGTCTAGGGTTTACATAGAGTCGGTTACATAAGAAGGAATCTTCATAGTCGGTCACCAAGCTTGCCTTCCACGCCAAGGAGAGTCCAATGCAGACTCAGGTACAGTCTTCGGCCTTCATGTCTTCACAGCCCATCAGTCCGGCCCAATAGATAACAGGTCGGACGCCCGAGGACCCCGTAGTCCAGGACTCCCTCACCCCCGTTGTAATTTTTACCAAAATTTGATGAAATATTTAACATACTCAGACATAGATAATAAGCGTACACATACATAAGCATAGTTCAACCATAAGTACATAGTTCAACCGTCATTAACCATACTCAAGCGTACATAGTTCGATCCATCCCACATCTCATCTCACATGCGGCCGGCATGATCCTAAAGCTTCTCTAGGTACTCGACGTATGCGCCGTGCGCCACCCTGCGAGAATACTTCTGCTTGAAGGAGCCAACAACTCGTACTCTTGCATGCGCCAGAATACTTAGGTACGCGTCATGAATCTTGTGGTGGCAAAATGGGCATCCATAGCCGTTGTTCCAGGTCCTAATACGCCTGGTATGCATTCCCGCATAAAGCTCCCTCATGATTCTCCTCTTATACCTCCTCTGGGCATCTTCATCCTCGTTGTCCACATCATCAGACAACACCAATAAAATAGGAAAACAAAGTTGGCATCAAATCACTGATTACATGCCGTGAAGTAGGATTAGGAATTTATGGCTATTTATTTATACATATCCAGAGATTATGGTTTGATTTTTAAGCACAGTCGTCTATGTACATACCAATCTTGAAGAAAATAATGGCACAAACATAGGTAGGTCATTCAAAATCAATTGTCAAGTCATGTCTAGGAATTATTAACATGAACACTAACCCTAGTCGGATTACTAGCAGAAATCATTCGAACAGATGAAACAACTAATCACTTATCACTTGTACCATTCAAACAATCAATACACTACATGGATCTAACGAAACTTACTCAGATTTCATGGATTGGGAGAACATAACCACAAGATTTCTATTCCAAAAAGGGGGAGGCAGGAGTAACGAGAGAAACCCTATGATCTATTTGACACATAAATGGGTATAGATGACTAACCAGCTGTCCATCGCCATCGAAGTCATCGCCGGAGTGGTCATCGGAGTCATCGCCGGAGTGGCTGTTGGAGTCGGTGTGGAACTCCGCCTCTGGTTGTGGAAGCTGGACGCCGTCGAATGACATCAGATTGCAGCGATAACTCGCCGACGGTGATGGCAACCTCTGTCTCCATCTCCACCCCGTGCTCCGGTGATTTAGCAGCCCCGGAGTTGCCACTCCCTCCGATGGGGTGCTTCAGCGGCATCCTCATACATTGACGGCTTTGAGGACTGAGAGCGGCGTCGAGGATGCAAGCGGAGATAGAGAATTGTGTGTGTTCATAGCAAGGATGGGTGGATGGCGAACCATTAACATGGAGTAGTGGGAGTTGTGGGAGAGAGGCAGGCGGCGGTCAAACCAATGGCTCTCCTACCGGTGAGCCTGCGTACCAAACTGCTAGCATGCCTACCAAAGTTTCACATAGCTACTCACATGCCTCCCGATGACACTACGCAGTGAGCACGCCTCCGTCAATTCACACACCCACACGCACGCCTCCCCGTCTGCCTGCACGGCGGACTGCTCGCATGCGTCCCATCAAATCAGGTCTGCTCGTATGCCACACGGGTCATGCGGCGGCACATATATTGTTTTTCTATTTGGATGATTAATGTTGTTGCTTTATTGCTTAACCGAAGCATGGCACGTATCCATTATTGGTCTAATGCTCACGGTTCGAATAAATTATCCGTTTGGGATATTGGTTCCCAACTATTAATAATATCTCGTCTGTAATTAGATAATTATTACATCAAAACTCGTCTCAAATTTGACAAAAAAAGTACAATGGCACTTTGTATTGGTGTCCATATGACAACACGATAAGTTTCATGAACTTCAAATAAGTTTTGGACGTACTAGAATTTAAAAATCAAGATTCTCAATGTTTGAAATTTGTTGCGCGGGGAGTAAACATGCACCCAGTGAGACACATGTGTTTCTACAAACCATTTAGGTGCACTATCACGTGTGCATGTAGATTAAATTTGATTTTTTGCACATTATACCCATACAAAATCAATCAATCAATGTACTAAAACATCTTAATGATCTCTGTGATTTTTTTTGAACTTAAAACGTCCCTCCTTTGGTAACATGTATGTTCACCACGGGATAATTAATTTAACATGCATCGCAGTTGCGGTGGATTCACGGTGTGTGTGGGGGGGTGTGCGTCCAGGGGTGGAGGGTGGCTCGCAGTACACTACGAGTTGTGAGCCACCGTGTGGGTTGGCCGTTTTGTTAGGCAGGCTGGTGCCACATGAGAGTCATGAAATCATTATTTAAAAAATTACACAACCCTTTCATAAATAAATATTTTGCCACATGCAGTTGATGGTTGTCCTACACGACACTCGATATTCGCATGTGACGCTTTCTGTGGGCCCGCGAGGTCATCGTCCATCACTTTGACGAACAGCCGACAGTGAGGTTAATTTGACCAGCGAGGTAGAATCTATTTTGTTTGTGTTATGGTGGTATATAGTACACATCGAAGAGGTGGGAGGGGACTAGCATATATACTATACGTATGCGTCCGTGAACAAGTACACCTCACTCAGTGTTGGTACTTTTTGGTTACCGAGGCACGTGCCATATCAAAATTGTGAAATTGGTTATTCAAACATCACACAACACCTTTTTAGGCCACATGCATATATATCCTAGCTAGGACACTCACATGTGACGCTTCCATCTATGGGCCCATGAGGCCATCGTCGATGCATGCATGCATCACTTTGACCTACATCGGGAGAGGTTAATTAATTTCACCATCGATGAGGATTCTTTTGGGTTGTACATATATTACGGTAGGAGCATATAGTATGCGGTGAAGAGGGGGAAGGGGACCATCATATGTAGTATGCTTGATATGAACCTTGCTCTGTGTGGGTGCATGGTTTATGGTTTCTAAGGCATGTGGCACATCAAAGTTGTGCATTTTGGGTATTCAACATATATATGTTTGGCTCACATGCAAAAGCGGTGGTGGTTGTCCTCTCGCACCCACTTAAGTGGTTATCAACGATATTGATGCTTTCCATCTGTGGGCCCACTTGGTCCATCACTTCTTTTTGCCTAACAACAAGATAGGTTAATTTGACTTAGGAGGGGATTATTATTTTTGCTCTGGGATGACATGCATGATACACTTTGAGAACACACACATGCATGTGTATGCATGAATCTCTCCCACCGAGTCGAAGTGGCTAGTACAACGACACCATCATGAACCGATCTCGCTCTGTGTGGGGAGCTAGTGTATGATTTTTGACACACGCGCCAGATCAATGTTGTGTATTCAAACATGCATGCACATATCACCTCCATACATATGGATGTAGTGGTTGCCTTCACTACAAAAAAAATACACTTCCGTGATCATACGTGTTTGTCATAGTAGGTCACTTTTTTTGTCATGCATGTACATCCATGACAAATTTATGACAGAATCAAGATAGTCATACCTGTGCTGTCGTAGAAGTGTTCCATGACATTACAAAAATTATCATCACGGAAGTGTCCACTTCCATGACGATAAATCACGCTTCACAGAAGTGCTTTCGTTAAGGGTGACCGACACGTGGCATCCACCGTAATAGCACGTCGTTAAGCTATCGGGTCGCGTTTTGGATTCGATAACCCGTTAACAGCCCCGACCAATGGGAAATTTCCACATGTAAAATTCTTATTGGCTGGACGAAACACGTGTCAGCTCGTCAGTGGGTCAGATAGGCGCCTATGATACGTCGACACGCGGCACGACCCAACAGAGGCCCATTCCTGTGAAAAGGCCGGCCCATTTGACTTGGCCAAAAGGTGGTGGGCCGGCCATGGAAAGCCTGTTAACGGCATGTTCGCATATAGCCCATTTACAGCCCGCTAACCCAAGGCCCATTACGCCCTATCCGAATTAGGCCCAGTAGCGTCATCTGGGCCATCCAATATGATTCTAGCCTGTTTTCTCTTCTGGCCCATTTATGGCCCATGACGTGTTTCGGCCCATATGAGGCCCTATGTAACTCTTGGCCTATTAACGGCCCGTGGTGAAACTGGCCCGTAATGAACAGTGTATCACTTTATACCCATTAACGGCCCGTTATTCCGTTGGGCCGTTTTCAGCCCATGTTATCTTTCGGCCTTCTCAGAACCTATTTATTCTTGGGCTCATTTCCAGCATTCGTTTACTTACGGCCCGTTACTGTCATTTTCTTCTTGTGGGCCAAATTCAGCCCGTGGTTACAGTCGGCCCGTTTGTGGTCCGTTAATACGTTGGGCCGTTTTCATAGCGTCATCAAATACGGCCTATTAACGATAGCTCGTTACGGTCGGCCCATGAACGGACGATTCCAACTCTAGCCCGTTTACGGCCATAATGCGGCCTGTTATTGGCCCATGTTTGGCCAATCGATCATACGGCCCGTATAAGGCCCATTGATGATACAACCCGTAGAAGGCCCATTATTTCTACGGCCCTTAGAAGGCCTACGCTTTCTACGGACCGTAGAAGGCGCACTGTTTCTACGGCCCGTAGGAGGCCCAGTGTCACTACAGTAAATATTAGCCCATGGTTATTGTGGCCTAGTTTTAAAAAATAGGTTATTGCAACCACTAGTTAACCGCGGAAAAAGAACTGCAATGACTACAAGCAAACAAATAAACAAGACAACAAGGAAATAAATAAGCAAGCAACTAACGCTAGACTATCACGGCAATTACACATATTACATCCACTGGGCATCAAAGTTTGCCACCAGTGCAAATATAGGGAACAAAGTAGCATGTCATATACACTGGCCGTCAAAATTGGCCACCAGTGCAAATAAACGTGACAGCAAAACAAGAGCATAACTGAAACAACTTCAGAAGAGCTTAAGAAACATTATCTTGGGTATCCACCATGCTGGCAATAAGCTTAGCAAGCTGATTAGCTTTGTCCTGTTTGGCGCAAAAATCCTCCAATGCTTGCTGTTGCACCAGAAAGTATGCATCTGAATGCTCCAGGGACTTCCGCAGTCCTTCCACTTCTTGTCGCAGCACAGCTGAACGATGTCTTTCAGCTTGTAGTTGAGATTCAAGAAACCGAACTGATTCAGACAGTGAGTTTGAATAGCTTGTTCAAGCGGTAGTGGCCAGTAACTCCAACACTAAACCAAGACAGGATGTGTCACTATCCTGAACCTTTTCTGCATTACTTCCTTTACCGTTGCTTAGTAAGGCACTCTTCCCCAATATTTTGTTAGCATTCTAAAAGAAGAAACAAGCAGACACATAACAAGTTTAGCATGTACTAGTATATGAAACTCATTTCGGTGAACCAGTTCATTAGTAGGGTGGACATGATTAAACTACCAAGTATTCTATTGCCAAGTACTAGTACATAATAAAAGCATCAAACAAACATATATCTATGTCCTATGGTAGCAATGGAATCTTAAATTAGAACAGTTGTTCTTCAGGTTTAGGCACTTGTTCTACATGAACAGAGTACAATAAGACGCAAGAATATAATACTTAAAAATAGAAAATGAGCTCATAGACCTTACCACATTCTTGGTTCGAGACCAGTACAGAACAAGGCGTTCCCAGTCATCGTCCAGTAAATGTGTCTCAGGAGAACATAAGGGAATTTGATGAGTTTCTTTGCCGGTGAAGTATGTTTTCTTCAAGTAATTCTGATACTACCACCAAGCATTCTTGAAGATAGCAGAGGTATTAGCACATGTTACCTCATCCTGAGTTTCCAAATCGGTCCTTCTCTATAGAGAAAAATTGGAAAATTTGCTGTATTATAACCATCATGGAGGTAGGATGTATGGGACGAAGCAAAGTAATTGCCATGAATAACATTACTTACACATAACTCCTGGACAAACACCTACAACTGGCATTTTCCTTCATCTTCAGTATAATATTTCCAAGATGGGAAGATACACACATACGATTTAACAACATCAAATGCGATAGATGCTAAACTACGACTAGCTGGTTGTGCTTCCTCCACAGGAATAGGCGTACTAACTGGTGGAGTTGGGGTTTGCCATGATAGTACTGGCCCTTTGGGCACTGGAGCAGCCTTACTAACTGCTCTTGTTTGGGAGCTCTTGTGACGCCCCCGATTCAATCGTACACTAATCATGCACGCAAATGTGTACGATCAAGATCAGGGACTCACGGGAAGATATCACAACACAACTCTACAAATAAGATAAGTCATACAAGCATCATAATACAAGCCAGGGGCCTCGAGGGCTCGAATACAAGTGCTCGATCATAGACGAGTTAGCGGAAGCAACAATATCTGAGTACAGACATAAGTTAAACAAGTTGCCTTAAGAGGGCCAGCACAAACTGGGATACAGAACGAAAGAGGCGCAGGCCTCCTGCCTGGGATCCTCCTAACTACTCCAGGTCGTCGTCAGCGGCCTGCACGTAGTAGTAGGCACCTCTAGTGTAGTAGGGGTCGTCGTCGATGGTGGCGTCTGGCTCCTGGACTCCAGCATCTGGTTGCGACAACCAGGTAGAAGGGAAAGGGGAAAAGAGGGAGAAAAGCAACCGTGAGTACTCATCCAAAGTACTCGCAAGCAAGGAGCTACACTACATATGCATGGGTATATGTGTAAGGAGGCCATATCGGTGGACTAAACTGCAGAATGCCAGAATAAGAGGGGGATAGCTAATCCTGTCGAAGACTACGCTTCTGGTAGCCTCCGCCTTGCAGCATATAGAAGAGAGTAGATTGTAGTCCTCCAAGTAGCATCTCCAAGTAGCATCTCCAAGCAGCATCTCCAGTAGCATCGCATAGCATAATCCTACCCGGCGATCCTCTCCTTGTCGCCCTGCGGAAAAGCGATCACCGGGTTGTCTGTGGAACTTGTAAGGGTGTGTTTTATTAAGTATCCAGTTCTAGTTGTCATAAGGTCAAGGTACAACTCCAAGTCGTCCTGTTACCGAAGATCACGGCTATTCGAATAGATTAAACTTCCCTGCAGGGGTGCACCACATAGCCCAACACGCTCGATCCCATTTGGCCGGACACACTTTCCTGGGTCATGCCCGGCCTCGGAAGATCAACACGTCGCAGCCCCACCTAGGCAAAACAGAGAGGCCAGCACGCCGGTCTAAACCTAAGCGCGCAGGGGTCTGGGCCCATCGCCCTGAGCACACCTGCACGTTGTGTGGGCGGCCGAAAGCAGACCTAGCCTAGTGGCGTTCCAGTCCAATTCGGCGCGCGCCGCTCCGTCGCTGACGTCTGAAGTGCTTCGGCTGATACCACGACGTCGGGATACCCATAACTACTCCCACGTAGATGGTTAGTGCGTATAGGCTCGTAGCCAGACTCAGATCAAATACCAAGATCTCGTTAAGCGTGTTAAGTGTCCGCGAACGCCGAACAGGGCCAGGCCCACCTGTCTCCTAGGTGGTCTCAACCTGCCCTGTCGCTCCGCCACAAAGATCCACACAGAGGGCCGTCGGGACAAAGGTCCTTTCAGCCCCCAATCCGTGAATCACTCGCGGGTACTCTTCGAGCTGACCCGACTTTAGTCACCATCTGTATAGTATGTATGTATGTATAGTATATACCCGTGATCACCTCCCGAGTGATCACGGCCCAATAGTATAGCAAGGCAGACTGACAAGAATGTAGGGCCAATGATGATAAACTAGCATCCTATACTAAACATTTAGGATTGCAGGTAAGGTATCAACAGGTGTAGCAACAATGTCAGGCTATGCATCAGAATAGGATCAACAGAAAGCAGTAACATGCTACACTACTCTAATGCAAGCAGTATAGAGAAGAATAGGCGATATCTGGTGATCAAGGGGGGGGCTTGCCTGGTTGCTCTGGCAAGAGAGAGGGGTCGTCAACTCCGTAGTCGAACTCGGTGGCATCAGCGTCGGTCTCGTAGTCTACCGGAGAGAAGAGGGGGAAGAAATAATGAATACAGAGCAAACAAAGCATCACAAAATATAACAAGGCAATACGCGGTGTTCGGTGTGCCCTAACGCGGTAGTAGGTGATACCGGTGAAGGGGGGAAAACATCCGGGAAAGTATTCCCGGTGTTTCGTGTTTTCGGGCAGAGGAGCCGGAGGGGGAAAGTTGCGGGTTCGATAGGTTAGAGGGGTGTGGCGGACGAACGGACTGCGTATCCGGAATCGTCACGTCGTTCTGAGCAACTTTCATGTTGAAAATATTTTAATCCGAGTTACGGATTAAAAGATATGAATTTTAAAAGATTTTAATAATTTTGGAATTTAATTATTTATTTAATTAATTCGAAAAAATGTATTTATGACGTCAGCATGATGTCATGCTGACGTCAGCAGTCAACAGGGTTGACTGAGTCAACCTGACATGTGGGTCCAGTGGGACCCACCTGTCATTCCCTATTTAGGTTAATTAGGGTTTAGGTTAATTAGTTAGCTTAATTAACTGTTTAGTTTAATTTGTGATTAGGTTAATCTAATCAGGATTAATTAACTTAATTAATTACTTGATTAATTAATTAATATTTTAATTATTTTAGTTATTATTCATTTATTTATTTATTTTATTTTTTATATATATTATTTTTAATTCCTTTTTTTTAACAAAATGTTCTGGGGCTGGGGCCCCCATGTCAGTGGCCCCAGGGGGCCTAACGGAGCGGTGGTTAGCGGGTGTGGGCGCTCGTTGACAAGCAGAGGCCATAGCCCGGCGTGTCAGGGTGCCGGTGGCCGCGGTGCCCGAGACGGGGAGGCATGGGAGGAGCGGCCAGGCGAGGTGGGGCGCCAAGGGCGCGACCAGTGCGGGCGGAAGTGGTGGTCGTAGGCCACGGCGGGCGTGGGCGGACAGCGACGGGAACACCCGCAGCATCAGCCACCGAGACCAGCACCGGGGGAAGCACGGGGCCATCGGCGAGGCGAGGGAGAGGCATGGAGCCTCACCGTGATTCGTAGGGACGGGGGCAGCGGGGGTCGGGGTGGTCGACGGGGACGATGACGGAGAGAAAGCAGGCCGGTGGGGAGGAGGAGGCAGGCCGGCGGGGAGGTCCGGCGAGGTCGTCCTCCAGGGGGGTGGCGATGCGGCGTCGACGAGGTGGCGCCGGGGACGGCGAGCAGCGTCGGGGCGCCCAGATCCAAAACGAGGAGGACGAAGAAGCGATCCGGCAAGGCGGCTCCGGCGACGAGGACGTGGGGCGACGGCGTGGAGGCGACAGGCGACGGCGGGGGCGATCATCAGCGGCGGGGCGCGCGGAGGTGGGCGCATGGAAGGACGAGGCGAGCTCGGGGGGGGGGGGTGCAGGGTGGAGGCGACAGCGGCGGGGCGGCGCCGGCGACGAGGTCGCAAGGCGGCGCGGGATCGGGTCCCTCCCAACGATCCAGATCAGGCGGAAGGGAGGAGAGGGACGAGGGAGAGAGTGGGGGGTTGTGCGGTCGTGGGTGCTAGGGTTTCGGGATGTGGGGGTGGATAAGGGAGCGGTGGTGGGCTGGCCGGTTGGTCCTTGCCAGGTTCGGCCGGCCTGGTGGGGTGGCCGACTGGGCCGGTTGGGTCGAGGCCCAGTGGGGGAAGCGGGGGTTCTTTCCCTCTTTTTTTTCTGTTTCCTTTTTTTTATTCTATTTCTTTTCAGTTTTCTTTTATTTTTGTTTTATAAAATATAAAAGTTGTATCTTAAATAGTAACACTAATTATACCTCTGCCACAAAAAGGTTTAACCCCCAAATAATATAGTTTAGTATTTTATAAAGTACCAACACATTTATTTATTTGTTTTACCGACAGTTTTAATTAATTGAATGCATTTAGACATTTTATAAAAATGTGGTTCCTCCACCAACATTACTTATGAATTATTTGTTACATTTAGAACATTTTAGTTTTGACTTTTGAAAACTTTAACTGTTTGAATTTATTTTGAATTTGAATTTGAATCGGTTTCGAACCAATGTGAGTTTAGCAACAGTAATCGTGGTGACGTGGCATCATTAGCAAAGGTTTACTGTAGCTTGATTATCCGGGCGTCACAATTCTCCTCCACTACAAGAAATCTCGTCCCGAGATTTAAGAGGTAGTGAAAGGGGGGAAGGTTCGGCTACGAATCTAGCGGGTCTTCTCATTTTGGCTTGCTCTTCTCGAAGAGAACCGATCCAATACATTGATGTCTTCATTTCTCTGCTTCAGTCCTTATGATGAAGTCGGCATCTTTTCTTAGGGATCTTCATCGTATTTACGAATAGGTAACGGGTAGATCGAGAACGACAGAATGCTATACGGGTAATAACCTGGGATTAACCCATGAATGAGCATATGAGTACCTCTCGAGTTGAACAAATAGAACACATCGAGAGTAAAGCAAGAAGGTGCAAAATAGAAGTTTCAAGCGCATAGGCAATCGTTCGTTGCCTGAAGCGAAGTGTGAAAGGGGTTCAGAGCAATGGGAATAAGTATTGCGTCTGATACCAGATTGATGATCTCATCGGAAGGTGGCTCGTGAATTACACACGAGGCCACGCGTGAGGAATAACTTTGGAAACATGAGGGTGTACAGGAGAGTCAGGTTTCGATCCTGGGACCTGTGGGTTATGGGCCCACCATGTGGTTTTATTATTATTATTAATTTTTTTTAATAGGAGCAGTGACATCTTACACGGTCATGATAGCAAGGCATGTCAGAGAGTACCATGTCAGTTATGTCGGCAACAACGTTGGTACCAAGGGCGAGGGACGAAGAGAACCATTTTCCTGCTCGTTGAACGAGGCGGACCAGTAGGCAAAGTTCTCGTCCATCGGTGGTTACCGGAATGTCATCAACAAAAGTAACAGGGTCTTACTGACAGAATTGTACAACAAGGTGTTTACATAAGCAGGAAAATATTACTTCTCAGATCATATAGATCACAAGAAAGGTTAAACCAACAATGGAAGGAAAATATGATCATCAGATTAAACAGAACAATGGAAAGGAAAATGTGTTTAAACACATATTTCGGGGGTATATCCTTCCCAATGACAAGCAGAGCATGATATCCATGACAGGATATAAAGTAGAAAACCATTTAGGTAAGGGGGAAGGAATCTCATGATATTACCCATACAACGGTGTTAGGATAAGTGATAAATAAAATTTAGCATCGTGCTTCAAATGTTCCTGTTGAAAATCGGAGTACCATTGACATGCTTCGAGATAGCATTGACATGGTCTTCAGGTGAAGATCAGACTTTGGAAACACGAAGGATCCATCAGGAATAACTTGTAGAATAAGTCTTACAATTTCCTCATGGATGAATGAGTAACCTTGCTGAAAAAGGTATCTATAATGATAGGTCCTCCAGCCGGGGGGGGGGGTGCTAGGCATGACATCATGTTACCGGGTCATCAAAGGATCAACATTATAACTCTTGGATAGTTGTCCCAACCATCATATCTGACCGAGATTCATATCCAATTGGTGTCATGAAACCTCAGACTCGGGGGGGGGGGTCCGAGAGGGAAAAGGTGCAACACAAATTGTCGAAATGACGTTGCAAGATCCTCGAGAAATGAACTATGGGAGCGGTTTCTTGAAGCAATAGTTCATCATTAAACCAAGGAGAGGGCAAGGAGGTGTCTGGTGAACTCAACGGCAATTCATCGAGATTTCCAAAAGATGGATTTCCACAATTACGTGAACAAGGAGATAACATTTGTCGGATCAAATGAGAACATGGTGTATGCTCGAGGAGAACATACACAGTTAAACATGGATGAGAGGTGCACCGGGAATATGGCCTGGGTTGCACGACCAATGCCGGAATGATGATTCAATAATTAATAGTCTAAGAATGAACGACCGACCATTAACTTCAAAGCAATAGGGTTGCTAGAAGGAAAGAATACAAACAACAC
Source organism: Triticum aestivum (assembly GCF_018294505.1). Taxonomy (NCBI): domain Eukaryota; kingdom Viridiplantae; phylum Streptophyta; class Magnoliopsida; order Poales; family Poaceae; genus Triticum; species Triticum aestivum. The sequence continues at coordinate 527,549,175 of NC_057812.1, forward strand.
CGTTCACTTGTTGGAATTAACACGGGGACCAAGAAAGAATGGTGACGGTGAGAAGTATTTCTATCTCAAGAATTCTCAAGAGGTGGGACAAATCTCAGAACATTCTTGACATAAAGGATGGTAATACTTCAAGGTAAATAAGAACAATTGCTGGATAGCAAGGAACTCAAGGTATAACACCAAACATGAACAAGTTTGTGTTGGTGGGAGGGCAATAAGGTGGTCGACGATAATGCAATTCATCGAGGGCAAGGATGGTATTTCTCATCATTAATTCTCTTGACATCCTGGAAGAGCATCAGAATGTAGATGGTGATCATGACACATTTGTCGAGAGATTCCACGAAGATGTAATCGATCCGCGATCACATCAAGTCAAAAGAATGATGAAGCAAGAGGTTATTGGAACCATAGGTACAACCCAAACCTGAAATCAAGATTGTTGTTCAAGGCGAACTGATATGACGAGGAAGAACGACGTAAGCTTAGCTCATTGTCAAAAGTTGTGCTCCGGGATTAAGGACCAGGTAGCACAGTTAAAATTTAGCATGGTAATGATATAACCGATCAGGCTAGGAATGACATGATCGGGTACAAACTCGTAAGTAAAGAATATTAGTAAGAGTTGTTGAACCGTAATGCGGACTCGGTTCAGTTATCGGTGTCTTTGAGTGTTTAATAACTCAGAGTCCATGAAAAATTGTAATCAGTGAGTATGTAGTACTTGATGAAGAACTCATAGGAAGTTATGCAGTACCATGATAATCTCGAGATACCAGGGGGGTAATACTCGACGATAGATCAAAGTAGAGGTTGGAATAGGGTATTGCTTTGTAGAAGACAAGTGCTTAAACTTGTCCGAGAAAAGGTATTTACAGGAGAACATGGTCAGAACCACGATTGCAAAAGGCCGGATCCCAGATATAAACTTATACCAAGGGAATAATTAATTTAAGAGAAGCTTTAATGATAAGATCTACATCGTGTCCATGGGCATGAACACAGAGTTCAAGGTCGACTCCCACTTCTTCAATGTATAACCTTTCATTCCTGCTCTAGATAAAATGATTCCAGTGTCAAAACCTACCTGGTGAATTACCAGAGCAGTATGACCTGTGAAAACTTTCGAGTTCACACCGATTAAGGAAGGCATCGGTTCAACCCATTGGGGCATTTAAGGAACATATGCTACAAACTTCCAAGGTAAATAACACAAGCTCGAAAGCAGAGCAAGGTTAAAAAAAAAAGGAGAGGATACAATTTACCAAAGGCATTATGTATCAGAGGAAGAACTCACAAGGTGATTAATTATGAAGGACACTATCGGATAATAATCCAACAGTGGATATGGCGATCCACAACGGGGCTGATGTGAGTATCGGTACTCAACCAGAAGAAGAAGAATGCAAGGAGATCAGAAGATAGAAACAACTGACTAATTCAAAGCTTAATTGCAAAAGAATTATGAATTCCATGTCAAGGGATCAGAAGCAATGCTCTGATTAGGAATGGATAAGTTGAATAGCCTTAGGGTACAATCAACGACAATTGGATTGGTCGAGAAACAATTCCAGTTAAAAGAATTGCAGCTCAGCCGGAAAGGTAATTTATAAGGATCAATGATGATTGCGTGTATTCGCAATCATATTGAGTCAACAGACTGAAAATGATAACGACAAGGAATGTCAAGAAGACTACGAGACTTATGGGATTAACCATAATGCAAGCAAGCAAGAATTTCAAGAGCCAAAGGCTCCAGAGGATTTTCGGAAGATCGAATAGTATTTTGAAGACTTTTGTGAAACACATGAACAACTGGGGATAAGCGGATACTCGACAAGTGCGAGAATTATCCATATGGGTATTCAGGTGACAAGGAATTGCAAGACAGTAGGCACGAGATATTCTCGGATCATTAGAGAGAATTACGGGGTATCTTGTAATAACAAGATCAACTGGGAATAAAAGTAAGAACGTCAAGTGTATGTATTTATCCATAGGGATATTTCGATGGTAGGGAATTGCAAAAGCAACGGACACAAAGTCTCAAAAGAGTTTCGGCGAGTAACTTCGAAATCTTCTGGTGCAGTCGGCGATCACCTGGACTGAAGGGGCTCTCCGGGAGAAAGTATTTTCGAGAACCTAAAGTCAGATTTTAGTAGAAATCGTTTAAACCGAGTAGAAGAGAGTTCAGAGTCCCAGAGTAAAGGTCGAGGAGTAAAAGATCCTACTACCACCCAATGGCGACGTGGGCCCATGGGCCGCACAGCCATGTTAGTAAAAGTTTTGTAAAGTCTAGACTCGACTTCGGCCAAGGAGTTGGAAGGGGGATTCCTACAGGCAGTCGGCTCTGATACCAACTTGTGACGCCCCCGATTCAATCGTACACTAATCATGCACGCAAATGTGTACGATCAAGATCAGGGACTCATGGGAAGATATCACAACACAACTCTACAAATAAAATAAGTCATACAAGCATCATAATACAAGCCAGGGGCCTCGAGGGCTCGAATACAAGTGCTCGATCATAGACGAGTCAGCGGAAGCAACAATATCTGAGTACAGACATAAGTTAAACAAGTTGCCTTAAGAAGGCCAGCACAAACTGGGATACAGAACGAAAGAGGCGCAGGCCTCCTGCCTGGGATCCTCCTAACTACTCCAGGTCGTCGTCAGCGGCCTGCACGTAGTAGTAGGCACCTCCAGTGTAGTAGGGGTCGTCGTCGATGGTGGCGTCTGGCTCCTGGACTCCAGCATCTGGTTGCGACAACCAGGTAGAAGGGAAAGGGGAAAAGAGGGAGAAAAGCAACCGTGAGTACTCATCCAAAGTACTCGCAAGCAAGGAGCTACACTACATATGCATGGGTATATGTGTAAGGAGGCCATATCGGTGGACTAAACTGCAGAATGCCAGAATAAGAGGGGGATAGCTAATCCTGTCGAAGACTACGCTTCTGGTAGCCTCCGCCTTGCAGCATATAGAAGAGAGTAGATTGTAGTCCTCCAAGTAGCATCTCCAAGTAGCATCTCCAAGCAGCATCTCCAGTAGCATCGCATAGCATAATCCTACCCGGCGATCCTCTCCTCGTCGCCCTGCGGAAAAGCGATCACCGGGTTGTCTGTGGAACTTGTAAGGGTGTGTTTTATTAAGTATCCGGTTCTAGTTGTCATAAGGTCAAGGTACAACTCCAAGTCGTCCTGTTACCGAAGATCACGGCTATTCGAATAGATTAAACTTCCCTGCAGGGGTGCACCACATAGCCCAACACGCTCGATCCCATTTGGCCGGACACACTTTCCTGGGTCATGCCCGGCCTCGGAAGATCAACACGTCGCAGCCCCACCTAGGCAAAACAGAGAGGCCAGCACGCCGGTCTAAACCTAAGCGCGCAGGGGTCTGGGCCCATCGCCCTGAGCACACCTGCACGTTGCGTGGGCGGCCGAAAGCAGACCTAGCCTAGTGGCGTTCCAGTCCAATTCGGCGCGCGCCGCTCCGTCGCTGACGTCTGAAGTGCTTCGGCTGATACCACGACGTCGGGATACCCATAACTACTCCCACGTAGATGGTTAGTGCGTATAGGCTCGTAGCCAGACTCAGATCAAATACCAAGATCTCGTTAAGCGTGTTAAGTGTCCGCGAACGCCGAACAGGGCCAGGCCCACCTGTCTCCTAGGTGGTCTCAACCTGCCCTGTCGCTCCGCCACAAAGATCCACACAGAGGGCCGTCGGGACAAAGGTCCTTTCAGCCCCCAATCCGTGAATCACTCGCGGGTACTCTTCGAGCTGACCCGACTTTAGTCACCATCTGTATAGTATGTATGTATGTATAGTATATACCCGTGATCACCTAGTGATCACGGCCCAATAGTATAGCAAGGCAGACTGACAAGAATGTAGGGCCAATGATGATAAACTAGCATCCTATACTAAACATTTAGGATTGCAGGTAAGGTATCAACAGGTGTAGCAACAATGTCAGGCTATGCATCAGAATAGGATCAACAGAAAGCAGTAACATGCTACACTACTCTAATGCAAGCAGTATAGAGAAGAATAGGCGATATCTGGTGATCAAGGGGGGGGCTTGCCTGGTTGCTCTGGCAAGAGAGAGGGGTCGTCAACTCCGTAGTCCAACTCGGTGGCATCAGCGTCGGTCTCGTAGTCTACCGGAGAGAAGAGGGGGAAGAAATAATGAATACAGAGCAAACAAAGCATCACAAAATATAACAAGGCAATACGCGGTGTTCGGTGTGCCCTAACGCGGTAGTAGGTGATACCGGTGAAGGGGGGAAAACATCCGGGAAAGTATTCCCGGTGTTTCGTGTTTTCGGGCAGAGGAGCCGGAGGGGGAAAGTTGCGGGTTCGATAGGTTAGAGGGGTGTGGCGGACGAACGGACTGCGTATCCGGAATCGTCACGTCGTTCTGAGCAACTTTCATGTTGAAAATATTTTAATCCGAGTTACGGATTAAAAGATATGAATTTTAAAAGATTTTAATAATTTTGGAATTTAATTATTTATTTAATTAATTCGAAAAAAATGTATTTATGACGTCAGCATGATGTCATGCTGACGTCAGCAGTCAACAGGGTTGACTGAGCCAACCTGACATGTGGGTCCAGTGGGACCCACCTGTCATTCCCTATTTAGGTTAATTAGGGTTTAGGTTAATTAGTTAGCTTAATTAACTGTTTAGTTTAATTTGTGATTAGGTTAATCTAATCAGGATTAATTAACTTAATTAATTACTTGATTAATTAATTAATATTTTAATTATTTTAGTTATTATTCATTTTTTTATTTTTTTTATATATTATTTTTAATTCCTTTTTTTTTAACAAAATGTTCTGGGGCTGGGGCCCCCATGTCAGTGGCCCCAGGGGGCCTAACGGAGCGGTGGTTAGCGGGTGTGGGCGCTCGTTGACAAGCAGAGGCCATAGCCCGGCGTGTCAGGGCGCCGGTGGCCGCGGTGCCCGAGACGGGGAGGCATGGGAGGAGCGGCCAGGCGAGGTGGGGCGCCAAGGGCGCGACCAGTGCGGGCGGAAGTGGTGGTCGTAGGCCACGGCGGGCGTGGGCGGACAGCGACGGGAACACCCGCAGCATCAGCCACCGAGACCAGCACCGGGGGAAGCACGGGGCCATCGGCGAGGCGAGGGAGAGGCATGGAGCCTCACCGTGATTCGTAGGGACGGGGGCAGCGGGGGTCGGGGTGGTCGACGGGGACGATGACGGAGAGAAAGCAGGCCGGTGGGGAGGAGGAGGCAGGCCGGCGGGGAGGTCCGGCGAGGTCGTCCTCCAGGGGGGTGGCGATGCGGCATCGACGAGGTGGCGCCGGGGACGGCGAGCAGCGTCGGGGCGCCCAGATCCAAAACGAGGAGGACGAAGAAGCGATCCGGCGAGGCGGCTCCGGCGACGAGGACGTGGGGCGACGGCGTGGAGGCGACAGGCGACGGCGGGGGCGATCATCAGCGGCGGGGCGCGCGGAGGTGGGCGCATGGAACGACGAGGCGAGCTCGGGGGGGTGCAGGGTGGAGGCGACAGCGGCGGGGCGGCGCCGGCGACGAGGTCGCAAGGCGGCGCGGGATCGGGTCCCTCCCAACGATCCAGATCAGGCGGAAGGGAGGAGAGGGACGAGGGAGAGAGTGGGGGGTTGTGCGGTCGTGGGTGCTAGGGTTTCGGGATGTGGGGGTGGATAAGGGAGCGGTGGTGGGCTGGCCGGTTGGTCCTTGCCAGGTTCGGCCGGCCTGGTGGGGTGGCCGACTGGGCCGGCTGGGTCGAGGCCCAGTGGGGGAAGCGGGGGTTCTTTCCCTCTTTTTTTTTCTGTTTCCTTTTTTTTATTCTATTTCTTTTCAGTTTTCTTTTATTTTTGTTTTATAAAATATAAAAGTTGTATCTTAAATAGTAACACTAATTATACCTCTGCCACAAAAAGGTTTAACCCCCAAATAATATAGTTTAGTATTTTATAAAATACCAACACATTTATTTATTTGTTTTACCGACAGTTTTAATTAATAATGCATTTAGACATTTTATAAAAATGTGGTTCCTCCACCAACATTACTTATGAATTATTTGTTACATTTAGAACATTTTAGTTTTGACTTTTGAAAACTTTAACTGTTTGACTTTATTTTGAATTTGAATTTGAATCGGTTTCGAACCAATGTGAGTTTAGCAACAGTAATCGTGGTGACGTGGCATCATTAGCAAAGGTTTACTGTAGCTTGATTATCCGGGCGTCACAGCTCTGTGGTGGAGATGGTGCTGTGTCAATAGGAACTGTGTTACTATCAGGTGGGGTTGGGTTTAGATTGGGTGAAGCTGGTTCTCTGTCCATCGTAGTAGGGGTACAATCTGCGAGAGTTTGGGTTATGTGTGGTAGGGCTGGTTCTTATGCATGTACAACCGGGGTGCTATCTCCACCAAGAGGTAGCACTGTTTTATTTGAAGACCGTGTTTTTAGTCCGCTAGATACTGGCATCACCCGCTCCAATTCAAATGACTGATAAACAGGAAACATAGTTGAATGTACAGACATTGTATGAGAGACAGATGCAATAGATAGTGTGGAAAAAAGAGGGCATGAAATAGTTGACATGTATATTGTTTAACTAAAACGGATAGCATGACATAATTTCACATATATGATGTCTATCTAAACTGGATAGCATAGCATAACATAATTCAAAGATATGATGAATAACTAAACAGGATTGCATGACATAATTCACCTACATGTTATCTAAGTAATCAGGATCGCATCATTTAATTCACATATGTGATTTATATGCTAAACAGAGGGCATTCGATATGATGTCTGAACTAAGAACATGGTGTTGAATATTGTGTATATGATGTCTAAACTATGCAATGCAAGACACAATATGCATGATATGAGCAGTATAACCATGCCAAGTTAGAGCATACACGTCAGTGGGGGAATAGGACTGGTCATCTGTCTCTGAATCCATCTCCGAGGAGCTATCGGGACCCAACAAGAGATCTGCTTCGACAGGTAGCACTGTCTGCTCTGAACGCCTTGTTTTCACTCCAGATTTTTTCATCTCCCACCCAAATGGCTGATTCACAAGAAGAGTAGTTTAATGTACAAACATTGTCGACAAATGGAAATGTAATGAAGAAAAGGATGGGCAGGATATCATTCAAATATATGATGCCTGGTTAAACAGAATGGCATTCACTAGTAGAAAACAGAGCTTTAAAACCGGTTCGTAAGGGCCTTTAGTGCCGGTTCCATAACCGGCACTAATTGGTGGGCACTAAAGCCCCCCCCCTTTAGTACCGGTTCGGCATGAACCGGTGCTAAAGTGCCATCACGTGGCGTGAGCTCGCGCCCTGGTATGGGGGACCTTTAGTACCGGTTGGTGTTACCAACCGGTACTAAAGGTTTTTTTTTGAAAATTTTGGAATTTTTTTTTTATTATTGTTTTTTCGATTTTTAATTTTTCTGAATTATTTGGTGATTTAGTCTCTAATCACCTCTCTTAACTGCTCAAGTGTGGATCACTCATTCCAAATCATCTAACTTCCCAACCGGTCACCCATCCCTCTCACTACTCTAGCCCGAGCACGCTTAACTTTCGGGTTCTATTCTCCTTCGTTTCCAAGTCTGCACTTGTTGTTTTCCTGACAATAGTAAGATGCCAATCCTATTAACCCTCAGGAGTTTAGCTTGAGCATGAAGTCACACATTTCACTATTTGAGTTTGAAACTATTATTCTAAAAAACAGTAATTATTTAGTAACACTAATATTTCTTGTATAAGTTTGACCCAAAATTCAAAAAATTGAAATAATTATTTAGTAACACTAATATTCTTGAATAATTATTTAGTAACATTAATACTTATTGAATAAGTAGTTTGACCAGATTTAACAAAAAAATAAAAAAAAAACTTAAATTTGACCATATGTTTTTTTCCTTTTGGAATTTGAGGATTCTAAAAAATTGCAAACAGGCCATAGGCCGTCTCCATCGGATGCGGATTTTCATGCTGAATTTTTTGATATATTATATGTTTTTTTCCGACATCGTATGCAAAAGTTATAGCCGTTTTACATTTTCCCTACACTTTTTGCAAAACATGTCCAAATTTAAGTTTTCAAATTTTCCTAACTAGAAGATGTAGTAATATAACTACCTCTCGAAGGATTTTATTTTTGAAGTTTTTATCATTTTCTTTTGATTTTTTCAGAACTGAAATGGCGACACACGGGGGGAGGGGGGGTAGAGTTTGAAAATTGCCCTATAGTGCCGGTTTGTGTCACAAACCGGTACTATAGGTCAGACCCCTTTAGTGCCGGTTCGTGGCACAAACCGGTACTAAAGGTTAGCCCTTTAGTACCGGTTGGTGACACGAACCGGTACTAAAGGTGATCGTGGGGCCCCGGCCTGATGCCAGCCTGCTATCACCCTTTTAGTACCAGTTCGTGGCATGAACCGGTACTAAAGGTTCAACACGAACCGGCATTAATGCATAGCCGTTCGAACCGGCACTAATGGTACCATTAGTGCCAGATCAAATTCAAACCGGCACTAATGTGCTTCACGTTTGACCCTTTTTATACTAGTGATTGCACATTTCACATATATTATGGCTGGCTAAAAGACATGAGACTGCATAATTCCCATATATGATATAGAAACTAAACAGGTGGCATTACAGAACATGTCTAAACTAAGCAGATGACATATATGATGTCAAAAGTAGGCACTGCAAGGCAACATATGCATGATAATGCATGATATGACTAACATCATCATGCCATGGTAGAGCAAACACCTTGGGGGGTAAATAGGAGTGGTCAGCGGCGTCCAAATTCGCCTCATAATAGATATCTTCCTCTGGATTACAATCTGGAGAGGGGTGGGGAGGGTTTGCCATTGAACCCACCATGGAGCGATGTCTGCATGACATTGTATTGCCGCGCAAAACTCTTCTCTTTTTCTCTACATGTTCAGCATGACTATGTACAATATCTGACATGCATACGAAAAAAATATGGTGAGATCATGTAAGGAGAGCATGCAGAAATTTAGAGTGATGGTAACAACCAGTGGATCGATGTTTTTCTGTTGAACCAAAATAGCCCTAATGGATCGATGTGAATGTATAGTAATAAGTGATGCAACAAGTGTACAACCTCTTTTCCGTAGCCGTGTCGACCTCAGCATCAATGGGTTGGTCGCTGAAGCAGTTGAGGCAGAGGTGGCTGTCGGAGGTGTGGAGGAAGATCTGAGGAATCTGTAGACGGCGTCCAGGGCACTGCTCTGTTGTGATGGATCATTCTGTCATTGGAGCAGTTCCGGTGAGCCGTAAGACGTCAAGGCTGAAGCAGCACAAGACAGACATCGTCAATCTCAAGTGGGATTCTAATAAAATCTCCAATAGATGATGTAAAATGGATGTAAAATTAACATCACCAAAAACCACCTAACTACAACAGATGAGGTAAAAATTGTTGACTCTGAACTTAACTGTCGAAACTGAAATTTACCGTGGAATCTGAATGCTACTGTCGAAACTGAACGCAATGGTAGCAGAGAGGCACTTGACATGTATTTTAGGGAGGGCCTGCAGTACATCTTCAACCTGCACCCCCCCTGAGCCGCCAGCCACCACCGGCCGAACCGCCGGTCCCAGCGCCACCTCACCGCCCCGAAACAACTCGCCATCGCCGCCCCGGCCAGCCCTCTAAGCCCCCTGCCCCCCCACCCTGAACCCTAACATAGATAGTGGGGTACCTCTCCGGCGAGGCCCCGTCCCCGCAGCGGGTGGTTCTTCC